>NC_061511.1:183561562-183582100 GCF_022539505.1 Lolium rigidum | reverse complement strand
TTAGAAATATCCAGCCGTCATCTGGTATGCATGATCCAGCCAACTCTTGGAGCATATACATAGCCTGTCTCTTGGCCGCATTTTTTTTAATTGTCTCTGCATTCTGTGTAGGTGTGATATCAATCTGTCTTTACCACTCTGCCACTTAGAAGAAAGAGTATTACACCGGGCATGCAGTTTTGGCTCCTGAGCTCAGCTGGTCCTGATATCTGCACCGTGCATTCATGTCTCTGGATCTGAGTCTGACACAATTTGAAACATATACGAACCTGTAGATAATGATGTATTGGGCGATTTACACAAAAATAACCCAAAAGTGGAAGAAAAGCACAGACTGACCCTCCGGTGAAATTATTTCACCAATCTAACCCTTTTGTGTGGCGTCTCTCCCACGGGCGCCACACGTGCCCATGTGGCTCCCCTCCTGCCGGCGCCACACACCCAGCCGACGTGGCCCCATCGACGCTGAGCTGGTGCGCCCGTCCGACGTGGCAGCATGTGTGGCGCCCCTCCCAACGGCGCCACACATGCACTTGGAATCCCCCAAAACATACTGTGGGACAAATCCTCTGGGACTTAGCCGTTTTGCGAGGCTCGATGTGTGGCGCCGATGACACGGGCGCCACACTAGCCTGTGTGGCGCCGATGCCACGGGCGCCACACATCCACTTAATGTGGCGCCCGCGCCCGCGCCCAGCCCGGCCCTCTCTTTCTCTTCTTTCTCTCCTCTCTTTCTCACCCCCAACCGCCGCCGCCGGCCGCCTCTCCGCCGCCCCCCACCAAATCCTCCACGGATTGGACAGATCTGGCCGGCCAAATCCATCCCCATACAATCCTCAAGGTATTCCCCTTCGTTCCCCTTCGATTCATCCAAGATTTGCTCCGGTTTAATTCGTTCCCCTTCGATTCATCCTAGATTGGAAATGTTGGTTGTGTTTGAACCATAGATTTGTATGCATGTGTGTTGAACCATAGATTTGAACCATAGATTTGTTGAAACCATAGATTGTATGCATGTGTTTGAACCATAGATGTTAAATTTTGTTAGATTGTATGCATTGTATCCAAAGATGTTTGAAATGGCTATGTATGTGTTGAAATGGGTATGTAAATGTTGAATGTATGTATCCTAGATTTGTGGAGGAACCCTAGGCATCAAATTTCATGAATGTGTATTTGTAGGAATAACTCATATGGTGTTCTATCCCTAGATATGAATGTATGTGTGTATGGAACCTTATGTATGTATGTGGTGAAAGACAAAATTGGAGCTTAGCAAATGCATTCTATTGTCTTACATATGTCTATTATGTGCCTAGGAATGGTATGTCTTACGAAATTCATATGTGTGATGTATTTGGATATGAACTCTCGTGTATTTGGATATTCTCATGTATGTGTTGCTCATTTTTGTTAGTGGAATGACTCATAACATGGTTGTGTAAACATGTAGGATGGTGTGGCTTCTGGATGAAGAGTACGACAGGGAGCACCGGGCTGTTCATATGACGGAGAGGGAAACGGATCTTCACCCTTTGAAGATTCGTTACCATGGCACATCGGATATACCTTATGACGAGAGGTACACGGAGTTCATCCGGCCTACCGGTCTTATGCCGTTCATATCCCTTGTAAGCCGTGGGGGGCCACACATGAACCCCTCGGCACTCACCGCCCTTGTCGACCGGTGGAGGCCGGAGACTCACACCTTCCACTTGAGGGCCGGCGAGATGGCCCCTACTCTCCAGGATGTTTCCATGATCCTTGCACTACCTATTCAAGGCGAGCCACTGTGTATGAACACAGCTTCTGATGGGTGGCGCCAGCAGATGGAGGGGCTTATTGGCAGGGCTCCTCCGGCGCCAGCAAATCCAAAGCTGAGAGTTCCCGCCGGCGCGTCTTTCGAATGGATCAGGACTAACTTTGGAGAATGCCCGATAGAGGCCGACGAGGACACTCGGAGGACGTACGCCCGCGTGTACTTATGGTACATGATTTCCAGGACTCTCTTTCCTGACAGTGGGGGTAAGCTGGCCCATTGGTGTTGGCTGAAGGCGCTTACGGTGTTCGACGACCGGTGGAGTTGGGGAACAGCGGCACTTGCCTACCTCTACCGGCAGGTGATGATTTGTTCTATGTACTATTTTCCTATAGTAGTGCGCTACACAAAGTAGTAACCAAATATCTTATGTACGCAGTTGGACGAAGCTTGTCGCAGGACCGGGAGCAAGACCGGGAGCGGCGGTATTGGTGGATGCATGCTCCTACTTTCCGTATGGAGCCGGGACCGCCTATCAGTTGGGCGTCCCAGGGTACTCAACGAGACGCCATGGCCTCATTTCCCTCACTTTCCTGATCGGGAGCCCACTTGGGCATACCTTTGGGACAATATCTCGGAGATGACGAGCGATCCAATGGTCATGTACAGGCAGTACACCGCGGAGTTGGACACTCTTACCGCTGAGCAGGTAACCGATCACTGCGGAGTTGCAATCCTAGTTTTGATTGATTCTACTGGCATGTTCTAAATAATTGTATGCTGCAGGTGGAATGGGAGCCATATGGTAGCTACTACCATATTGGCGCGGGGATGGCTGACCTGAACCCCAAGTGCATGGAGGAGGCGCGGTTCTGGCGTATGCGCTGCCCACTCATATGCATGTGGCTTGTTGAACACCACCAGCCGCAAAGAGTGATGAGATAGTTTGGGCTGTATCGGAGTGCCCACCAATGTGGCAAGACACGGACAAGGCGCTTCATAGGTAAACTTCGGAATCATGCGATGGAAGATTCTTGATAGAAGAGGTACAAACTAACTTGTTGATTCTTGCAGGCTTGATAGGCAGCGGCGAGAGGAAGATCACAAATTGGCCAGTCCATCATAGCGGCCACATCGCGGCGTTCCAACACCGCTTGGAAGCGGCACGGAATGCTGGCCCCGAGCAGATTGTGCCTCACGACTTCACCGCTTTCAACAACTACCTCGAGTGGTTCCATCGGAACACGCGTATCGAGTTAGTGAAGCGCGCGTATCGTGAAGAGATCTTGGACGACCCCATCCGGTTCGATGAGGTTGGGCAAAGCCAGCACGACACTTTTGCTCGCGAGAGGGAGATCGACTTCTATTGCTTCCGAGCTGAACTTCGTGGTAATGGATTCTCTCACTAACTAGTACATCATCTAGATTGCCATGTGCTCGCTTAAATTGTGTATGCTATGTTTGTCACAGCGGGAGGAGATCCAAAAACCGCCGGGGAGTGCGAGACTATGTGGGAGCAGAGCCACGAGAGATGAAAAGCTCGTCGGACCGTTGCGGAATTTCATTAAGGTATGATCACCAACTTTGAATGTACACTATTATGTTCCGGTGGCTTTGTAACCATGAGTTCCATGACGCGGAACACCGCACGAAAGATGCGGCGGTTAGCGAACTTGCTAGGTTGCCGCGAAGGCGAAATCCCTACATCCTCCTCTTCGAAGAACATGTATGGACTATTTTGTTGCTGTGAAACATGTTCTTACTAATTTCAACTTTTGTAATCTCATGTGTTCATGTTTGTGAAGATTCCTCCTGAGGACGACCTAATTCTGAGTCAAGGCGTACTTCCGAAGCGTACCTCCAAGCAACGGTCAGCTTACCAGTTGAAGCCAAGGGGCAAGGCTCCAAACCGGTACACTCCGGAAGATTATGTCAACCGAGGAAAGAAGGTTGTCACTGAGGAGGATGACGGGCCGCCGCGGAGATCAGCTATGTCGAGGATGAGGAACGACGAGCCGTTCTCTTCAGACGAGGAGGAGGAGGAGGAGGAGGAGGAGCAGGAGCAGCAGCAGGAGCAGCAGCAGCAGGAGCAGCAGCAGGAGCAGCAGCAGGAGCAGCCAAGGCAGCGGACGAAGAGGATGGCCGTCCGGAAGCAGCCCACGAGGACGGCACGTCGAGGACGCTACTAGGATGTGCTACGTGTTGTTGTGAACTCTATATTCATAAGTATCGATTTGTGAACCCTATGTCATTTCGAACCATGGTCTGTAATGCTACTTGTTGTTTGAATCTACGTGCTACAATGTGACCTATGAAGTGTTATATGTGTATGTCATGAAATTGCTACTTGTTGTGTCCAATGTTGTACTCGTAACTGTTGGAGTTTGGTAGGATTTTTCATGTTTTCAACACAAGTCCATGTGTGGCGCCCTTCCCACTGGCGCCACAAGTGCTAGTGTGGCGCCCGTGGCATCGGCGTCACACATGCCAACTTATATGAACCATTGGGTCGAAAACATCCAGGGGCTCCGGACGATAAGTCCTTAGCCGTTTTCGCGAGCCTCTATGTGTGGCGCCCGTGGCATCGGCGCCACACAGGCTAGTGTGGCGCCCGTGTCATCGGCGCCACACATCGAGCCTCGCAAAACGGCTAAGTCCCAGAGGATTTGTCCCACAGTATGTTTTGGGGGATTCCAAGTGCATGTGTGGCGCCGTTGGGAGGGGCGCCGCACATGCTGCCACGTCGGACGGGCGCACCAGCTCAGCGGCGAGGGGGCCACGTCGGCTGGGTGTGTGGCGCCGGCAGGAGGGAAGCCACATGGGCATGTGTGGCGCCCGTGGGAGGGGCGCCACACAAAAGGGTTAGATTGGTGAAATAGTTTCGCCGGAGGGTCAGTCTGTGCTTTTCTTCCACTTTTGGGTTATTTTTGTGTAAATCGCGATGTATTGCAGGCTCTGTGTAGCATGTTAACCTACGGTAGGTATGCAGACTGGCGGTGGATTTTGAATCTATTATTAGTTTTGACAGCCGGATGGACAATTCACAGCTGACCAGTTGCCCAGATTATAGACCTTGGTACAGTAGATTTTCGTGTTCATCCTTCAATATTTTCTAAACAAAGACTGATTGCACACAAGACCTTCAATATTTTCTAAACAAAGACTGATTGCACACAAGAAAAAAATCTGAAAGAATGCACAGGAAGATCAAAAACCAGGGCCAGTAATTTCTTGCACGAGCGTGATGACTGATGACATACAACGACCAAACATAAGAACAGCAAAAAATAGAAAAAGATCAGCGCATGCGGCCTGTTTGAGCAAACGCATTAACTTATCTTCTCTATATATCGTTCTAATTTTATTGGATGTCTCCGAGAGGACTAACTGTATCTTCTCAATATGCACATGGTCCAGCATGCGAACCTATGCGCCGATGATGCGCGTACTCCCTGTGCTATGATTAAGGGTCAACGAGGCAAAGGGTTAGCGGCTGCAGCCTGGACTAGGTATCTAGGCCATGAAAGAGTTGGAGTCGAATTGCTCGGCCGCCGTCGGATGTGCACCAGCAATGACTCACCGGGTGGAGTCAGAGACCTTCGTCATCCACACGGAGATAGCTCACGTGATCTAATCAATGTAAAGAGCAAGAACAGGTCTAAGAGCATCTCTAGTAGATGTACAAAAAAGATTTAAAGGAGCAAATATGCGGCGCTAACCGTTTGGGCCAGCTCTAGTCGAAACCCTAAAACGGTTAGCGGCGCACATATAGTCACGCGAGAAAAATCTCTCCTCCCCCTATTTCCTCGGCGGCCAAGCGACTCGCATATCCTCCCCCATCTGCATCGCCGCTGTGACTCACCTCCCGGCCGTCGCGAATTGGCAGGTTCTTCCCGCCGCCATTCCCCTTCGTCCTTCCGCAGCGCCGGTGGCGATCGCGACACACAGCGGAGTTGTACTCACCACCCTGCCAACCTCCCTCCGCCACCGCACAACCGCTACCACGGCGTGTGGCATCGCGAGTGGGGGACGTGGGTCTCCGAGATCACCAATCGGAACACCGGCCGCCAGATCTGGCTAGGGACGTTCCAGTCGGCGGCGCAAGCGGCGTGGAGGCCCGACATTGAGAATGTCCGCCTCCACGGCGGCGACTGTGGGGAGCTAAACTTCCCCCTCGGCACCAACGAGCCCACTCCAGAGCTCGTTGCGCCTCCCGCCCACGGCCGCGTGGTGCAGCTCGTAAGGGAGGCCACGAGGTCTGGGAACGCCTCGAAGCCGATCGCGCGACGAGTACATGGCGAATCTCCGCCGCAGCAACCCAGAGCGCGTCGTCGAGGAGGCAGCGGAGTTCGCGAGGTACGAGGAGCTGTGCCGCAATGGAGCAGGCGGCGGCGCTGACGACAACCTCGACTTCTTCGTCTTCGACAACGACAACAGCCGCTAAGTTTAACTTTCAGTTTAAATTAGTTTAAATTTTTTGTTATGTTTAGTATGTTTGTATGAACAATGTGTGAAATGTATGATTTTTTTCGCAAGTTTTAGTTGAGTTCAATGACATTTGTGAAATGCGGCATCGAAATATATGGGATCGGATCTGACGGCCACCATTTAGAGGAGCAAATTTTTGCTCGTCTAATTTGTGGTGCCGTTTGCTCTAAATTTTAGGTGATCGGTTAGAGATGCTAGATGAATACACTACATCGAGAGCTCGGAGTCGCTGGAGTGCAATAAGACCACGGATTTCGACACATCCATGCTGATCTGCAGCCACGATTTTTCCAGACTCAGTGACCTTGATCTCGACAGCCGGAGCGCGAGGTTACAAAGCGGATCAAACTACCAGGTGATATGGGGAGGATACAAGAAAATTAACGGCCTGGACCTGTCCAGGTTCGTAAGAAGATCCGTTTGACATGTTCCGTTCGACCGAGAGGAGCTACAAGCATTGATTACCTCTGCTCAGCAGGACCCATGTACTGTTTAAAAACGAATATACAAAGGCATACGTTGTTTTTTTTTTTGAAACAAAAGGCATACGTTGTTGAATACACTGACAAGTAGAGGAAGGCACGAAACGTGATTGGTTAAGAAATCAGGAGCATATAGACCCGAGAGCCGAAAGGCATTTCCGTATTACACCTGCTCATCGTTTGCCAAGTGTGGATGGATTGTTCTTAGCTATGCATCTCGGTTAGTGAATATGTAGTTCGTACATGGCCTCATGCATTTGCCCCATATCGATCAAGGCATACGAACTGTTGGACTTTTGGACCAGAGAGAGTTCCAAATCGTAGGGTCCGACCCAACGCACATGTGATGGTCGATTGTTTGTTCCGTCTTATCCTGACCGAGATGTAGAAATATGCAGATGTGCAGTCCGCGTCACAGATTTATTAGCATCAGGACCACCTGTCTGTGCTCTCCGAACTGTCTGGAGTGTGTACTAGAAAATTGTTGTCATTTTATAATTTGGTAGTACGTGCAAGAAACGTGTGCTCAATTATGGACGCCTCCTCTGTTCCTACTCAATCAGACTGGCACTTCACTAGAAAGCTTCTTGATTTTGCCACACAAGTGATGTTGCGAACCACTCCATACGACTATCTGCCCCGGCTGGTTCATCATTGTTGTTGTGCTACCCATCTGTGAGCAGGAAATTTGTGGTGTGGTACGTGCAAGCAACACACTTGTGTTCACTTCATGGACGACTCTGGACGCACTCAATCATACATACCGGCGCACTTCCAAGAAAACACTATACTTAGAGCATCTCTATCGGATATCCATCCGGAACCCTAAACTCGCATGAATGAGGTTAATTGCATCGCCCGTTTTCGCGTGAGAATCTTAAGCCACAGAACAGATAACCTATCTCGAAGCCCGAACTTGATTTCTCAATTTTGGTGCGACAATATAAAACTAGTTCTTCCGAGATAATTTACAAAGATTTACAAAATCCTAAACTGATTTCTAGCTAGCTAGTCCGGGATTTATCTACATCATCGGGACTTGGGGTTCTTCGCTGCCGAAGGCGGGAGAGGCGGAGCTTCACGCGTCCTCGCCGTCAGAGTTGTCGGCCTCATAGAATTGGCTGCTGCCATTGGGGGAGTAGGTAGAGGGGGAGGCGAGGAAGCAGTAGACGACGAAGATTTGGTTTTGGCTAGCAGTGAAATCGGCAATCAGAAGCAAGGTGGCAGCGGCGGGAGGAGGAAGCGCCCGAAATGGATGGGGGTGCCACATCCACCCCCCCCCCCCTCACACACAGTTGTTTGTACAACGTTTCGCTATGCCTGCCGGTTTATAGCATCTGATCGGGACATATTCTGGGCCGAAACCCAAAAAAGTACGATGTAGTGCTAGAGATGGTCTTATATGCTCTGTAAAAAGTAAAAAACAACAGATTTCCAAAACACCACTCTCAAGTGATGTAGGAGTAGCGAATTCTTGTGCAATCCATCTGGGCATAGCATGATGCATGCATGCGTGATGTATGGTTCGGAGAAGAGATCATACTCCCTCCGTCCCATAAAACATGTCAGGGTTTGTTAAAATTTAAATATATTTATATACTATTTATTATTTAGATACATCTTTTTACAGATATCTCACACATAATTGGTGGGACGGAGGAAGTAGTTTCCTTCAGATCAAGATCACGTGCATGGCTCGATCTGATCTCGCACAAGTAGCCCATACCAGTGAGTCGGGAAATGCTATGGTTCTTCCATATTTTTACGTAATATTGTTATCTATAGCTGAAGTAATTCTTAGTCAAATAAAAAACACGTAAAACGGAAACATCTTATTTCTTGAAACTGAGGTAGTACTCAACAGCGTAGCTAGTTTGAAATACTCCAATTCCAAGAACCAAACGGGAGTAGCCACGCACACCGCACATGTAGTAGCAGCCTACCACTCGTGGTCGTGGACTCCTAGTCCTAGGCGTGGCTGTGCTTCGATCGGGCTCGTGGCGCAAGTGGAAGTACAATAGAGCAGGGCGCGCCACACGGTGCTCGATCGGGCTCGTGGTGCACGCGGCGCCTTTTTTAAACCGAGCCGTAGACGCGGCGTGGCAGCGTGGGCGCACGAGTTGGCAAGATGCTTTACGTTTTGCTCAAAATCTGTACAGCTTAATTCTGGAAGCATTTCAACCTTGCACGCTGACGCGTACACGTAGGCACTCGCAGCACTCAGTGGCGCACCACCACTGTATTTTGGTTTCAATGGGTTTCCTCCAGTTTCTTGTAACCGGGACAATAACGGGCAAAGCCCATTTACAAGCGGACAGTGGAAGTGCGGAGGCCCCGGCTAGGCCCATCGTGTGAGCTTCCCAAGCATAACTAATTTCCCCTACGGCCTGACGAGGGCTATTTAGTATTTTTACCTTGCGAACTCAATGTTCATTGGCACCACAAAACCCGTAGTTGCTTGCAATCATTTTTTATTTCCCAAAGTCCACAAACTAATAACTTAGAGGGCCTAAAATGTTCCAAATACAAAATATTTAAGTAAATCCGAAGATATTCAAATAATAAGTAAGTGGGTTGTTTTCTAGTTCTCATTTTACACCACCTCTTTTCTCTTTTTTTCAGTTCACCGAACTTCTCCACTCTGGCTATCTTCCACATCTTCACCCTTCACCCGCGGCCATGCTATCAAGCTCCAACGACGCGCGATCAAGTAGTGGCTCGGCCTCTCCCGTCTCGGCCTCCATCGTTGGTGCCGCGAGGAGAGCCCCGCGAAACCTATCAACTCATTCTCATCCGGCGAGGTCTCGTCCTACGTAAGGTCAAGGCCTTGTGCGGCCGTAGAGGTGCGACGCCGGCCTAAACCTCGGTTTCAGCCATTGCCTTAGGTCTGGCCGGGTCGATCGGCTTGGGAGCGAGCGTAAGGAATTTAATTTTATAGTTGTTTATAACTTAGTTTTTCACTATTTTTTTAGTTGCTACACCCTTCAGCATCAAAATATCGATTTTAATTTTCCTATCAAAATTGATAAATTAACCATATAAGTGTGGTTCTTACTGTTAGAACCTTCCACTTCAAACTCTATGTCTATCATTTGATGTAGTGAATTACTCCCTCTGTTCTCTATTAGACTACGTTCTACATATTTTAAGACCAATTAGAAAGGTTATTTAATAGTATTAGTTTGATATGTGAACAACCAATCCTAGGTACATTAGAATTAATGAGATCCAAATACAGAGAGGTAGACTGTTTCGCTTTATGTGCTATTATTGATTACACAGCTAAAATATAGATTAATTCTGGAAAAAATTGAGACCTAGAATATAGAGTATTTAAGAACAAAGGGATTGTGTACTATGGTTTACAACTTTACACTACGTTATTTTTTCTTAGGACCTTCCACTTGTTTGGGTGGAGCCTTTCCACATTGGAAGTTCCTCTTAAAGCTTGGCTAATTAACTATATATAAGAAGACACATAATTTTATATAATGAATTTAGCACTACTTTTGTGTATTATTATATATTTTGGATTTGCTGGTATCCATTTTATTATCTTTAAGCATCTTTATAAGGTTCCTGAGTCTACGAGTCTAACAAATACTTACATTTATCTAGAATATGCGACTCTCAACATAACATGCAATCAAACAGAGATTCCTACTGCCGAGGTTTCTTCTCTAACCCATATTCTCACTGGCCATGTTTTTTTTGGTGATTCAGTCACTTCATGCATTATTATAAAATAATAATATTACCCAGACCATGATATTTTAGTATTTTCCTTTTTCTCCTTAAAACAGGCTTTCGTCCAGCTTTATAAATAAAGCAACCACACTATAAGAGTCGGAAAAAAAGAAAGTGCTAGGACAACTGCACAAACATGCCCAACTGAAAAAAAAGATACAAAAGAAGCTAATGGAAGATCGAGAGAACGATGGCGTCCCGCAACTTCTAGCGCCCTCCGAAGTTGTCCCACCACGCTTCAAGCACCCCGATCGTACCAAGGCATCATCTTTAGAAAGGGATGCGTAGTTAACACGACGTTGTTGCCCGGACCAGCGAATTGAACCTAGGGTTTCCCCGATACTTGGGGTGAAGTGGAGCAGAGGTACACTCGACGTCCTTGAAGAAGGAATGGCGACACCCACAGGCGCCGCAGGTCGGTGGCGGACGAGCCGTCAAAGATTGTTTAATATATAAGCAAATTACCATATGATTTAATTCGAATAAACAACTGATAAATCATGACTACAGAAACAACAGGTAAACTGAACATAAGAGGCAGTCGTATATGGGCGACGCGATAGAGTGCACGAGGGCTCTCTTTTCACTTACTTACAAAAACTAGAACATCCCAGCTTATATACCACTCCAACTCTCTCTTAATTAGCAATGTGAGACTAAACTTTAGTCCCACCACTTTTCAACCTATATGGACCAAGAGAATTTCAGGATTTGTATTAAGATATGGGCTAAGGCCAAGGCCAAATTTCAGCAAAGATTTCTCCCGAACCCTACTACCACTAACCCCCAGATGCAAGATGCAAATAGGCATGAAGTTAACTAAGACCGGAGAAGCACGGAAGATCAACAATCATAATTAGGCAGAGATCGTTACGAACAATCTTGCCTAATTAGTAATTAGTGTTTCAGCGTGTGCTCGCTGTTGGGACTTGGGGTGTGTTTGATTGCGCCTACGGCAACCCTACCAAAATTGGATAGCCAATTTTTTGGCGCGGAAATCTGCCACCTATAGGCTGCCAAAGTTTTGGCTAGAATCGATGAAGGAAACAACAAGTGATTCATAGACAACCAAATAATTGGCAACAAACCAAACAGACATGAGGATATTTGGCATGAACAATTTTTTGGTAGGGTAAGCTGGGGACACAAACCAAACAGGCCCTTGGTCCGAGTACAGGTTTGCCTAATCGGAGAAACATAGCTTTTTTTATATGGAAAAGTCTATTTTCCATCCGGCTGTAGCTACAGCCGGGTGAGAACAGATCCACGCCCCCGAAGCCGGGTGAGAATAGACTTTCTTATTAAAAAGTCTATTCTCACAATCACAATTGTGATTGTGAGAACAATCACAAAGATGGATTTTGGATTTTTTTTGTTGTTGTTGCCGCGAGGAGGATTATCCTCGCAGTTTTTGTCCCGGCTGCTACGTCCTCGATAATGGTGATTCGTACTCTCGGCTCTCCATCGACGACGACAAAGCTACTCGATTATTATTCCCTGACATACTGGTGTTGGTACTCTTGCCGATGTTGTATGACTGCTTTAATGGTTGCGTGCGTGCACGCAACCTTGGCATTGCGGCTCAAAAAATTATGGGAGAACTTTTGTCGGTATTTACGGGTCTATAGTTTGTTATCTATCTTTGGGTGCCTTCAGAAGAGTACAAGATTGTGTTCTGGAATAAGAAAGAAATTGAAGACCTCGAAGATTTGTTACTAATTTTTAGACTTTATTTTGTAATCGTTGGAGTCAGTTCATGTATCTCTACCATGTACTATTTGTTACTATGAATATATGTGGTATTGACTGTAAAAAAAGCTCCACGCCCCCATCTTTCTCACATCGTCTCTCGGGTGCGGTTCCATCCTGGCTTTCGCGCCGCCGCCGCAGCCGCACGCTCCCGTCCAGCCGCTGCTAGCTCCGGCCCCAGGCCGCCGCAGCCGCGCACCCCAGCCATGGCCGCTGCTGCAAGCCGGCCACCATGAGCACCCGCTGCCGCGCCGTGCGCTCTCGTCGCCGCGCCCGGCGTTCCCCTTTCTCGACTGCAGTCTCCACGCGCCCCTCGCCGTCGATGCGGGAAAGGTCTTCCCGACGGCTGCGTCAGTTGCGCCGCCGTGGATCTCCTTCGAACTGGCCAGCATCAATCTCCAGCGCCGTTCTCCGCACGCCATGGGAGAAAGCACCGGCGTGTTCACCGAAAGCTTCTTCGTCATCGGCTGATTCAGTTGCCTGGGACCTCAAATCGGGTATGGTGGTGTTTTCATGGAATTTGGTACAGAGAAATTTACACCAATGGTATAAATGTTACACACCATGTTCCAATTTGTTCGATGTCTACATAGTTTTTAGTTTGTTAGTACGAGAGGTGGTACAATGATTTTGGTACATATAACACAGAGTAATTGCACCAATGTTACAGACGTGTTTCTATAATGTTGGAAATTTTACGCAAACATGTTCGATATACTGCTGAGAAATGTTGCAAAACAATGTAACATTTTCGATACATGGAGAAAAATAATATTTAAATCATTGTTTACCACTACCGGATTTTTTTTACGACCAGCGAAAAAATATTAGAGATAAATATTACGTAGTACATACTTTGGAAAAAAGTGATGCATACAAATCATTTTTGTACCGCGATCGGACACCGGTGAAAAAATGTTAGAGATAATTCTTACATACTTTAAAATATGATACATACGAATCATTTTTATCTCGCGATGGGACGCGCGGGATTCACTCACTTAACTAGATCGACCGTGATGGAGGCGGCTGATGCTTCCGGTTTCTACAACCAGCTGTAGGCTAGTGCTTGCCTTTTTATTTTTCGCTCAAAATCTGCTCAGTTTCGGGGCGATTTTTTTTTAAATAATACGAATTAATTATTTAAGTGCAGTGATAGCGCGCGTTTTCAAAAAAGTTGAAAAGTGTGACCCCGTTATTGCGTTGTTATAACTAACATCTTTTTTTCATGGTTGTAGGTTTCACAGTTCACACCGCCGATGAGTGAGGCACAGATCACTAGGAGTCTCGAGGCGTACATATTGTGGCTGCTTGGAAAGGTCATGTTCACAGAGAACCATCAGACCACCATCACCAGGCGCTTCATCCCCATTGCACTAGAGATAGCAGAGGCACAAACCGCCGACGACATCATACAGCGGAGTTGGGGTTCCGCGGTTCTAGCAGCCACATACCGAGGTTTGTGCAATGCTTGTACACTTGTCTCCCCCAAGTCTGGGCTTCTTGGCTGCCCACTGGCAGCTGTGGTCCTGGGAGAGGTTCCCGATTGGTCGGCCAGACATAGATGCTGAGCGTCCTTTCGGGGCAAACGAGTTGGATGATCCGGACCACATCGATATGCCTACTTTCGGCATACTTTGGACACGTCGCGAGGTATGTAGACTGTAGAACATAGTTCTTTCGTAATTTATAGTTTTGCACGAGTATCGACTATTTCTCTCCGCGAGAGACGATTTGCTCGCGACCGGGTCGGAAGCTGCTACCTCGCGTTCACCGAGCAGTTCGACGTGCTCGATGATAGGGCGGTGATCTGGCAGCCCTATATGGCCGCCGCCGTGCATGCAAGGTACCTGGCGGGATCTCTAACCTCTGCTATAGAGATTGTGCGTACTGGATGACACAGTCAAAGATCATCTTCGATGTGTCCGTGGAGATAATGTCCCAGCAGAGGATCATGAGGCAGTTCGGCTCTCGGCAGCTGGTCGATCCTCCACCACCGATAGCACCTCTCCCTGCCTACGTCCACAAGTAAGTTCTGAGCATCGCTAAGTTTAAGATTGTTCATCATGGTTCGGCTAACCGACACAATTATTTTCTGCAGGTACAACAGGAACGGTACTAGCCACTCCTCGACATGGTGGCTTCAGCGCGTTGGCTCGTATGTTGCTGAGTGGGATGGCGCGACAACACACGTCTGGCCGAACGATGAGCAGTTTGACCCACAGGAGTTTGACGCATATCTGCAGAGGTACACTGCAGCCACACGAGTGCGCCTCATCCAGCCGACTGATCCAGTCCACAGCCGGTAGTCGACAGCATGCGGTGCGTATAACTTTCTATTCCACCATCATACTTGTCTTTTATCTATTGGGTTCTACGATTTATATGCTACCATCATTTTTCAGGGTCAGCTGACTGCAGACTTACAGGATGAAGTCGCTCGGTACACACGTCAAGTGTCCAATGCGCCTCTTCTGCAGCGTGACCAACATGTGTCATGGTTGAGACGACTCGAGGACAAGCTACGCGGGATCTACTCGGCTATCACGTGCAGCCGTAGTTCCGACGTCGTTCAGCACCACCTCCTTCCACCGCGACCCTCCACACGGCAGCCAGCCGACGGCCACATCTCACACCGACCGTGACACCCGGACCACCGCCTCCTGGCCGGGCGGGAGGTTCGTCGTGGCAGCAGCACACTCCTTCCGTCGACGACTATCAGTACCAGCAACACGGATCACGGCCTCGTCTCACGCCGACGGCGACACCCAGACCACCACCTCCTGACCAGGCAGGAGGTTCGTCGTGGCAGCAGCATCACACTCCTTCCTTCGATGACTTGCAGTACTATCAGCAGCAAGCTGCTTTCGACCAGTGGCAGCAGCAGCAAGCCCCTTTCATGGGAGGAGCAGGATACACACAGGATATGTAGTATTCTATATATTGTGTTCCATATAAACTATACTCCACTTAGTTTGACATCACTTATGGTTCGTGGCACAGGATACACGCAGCACACTGCGTCCAATCCTTCATGGGGAGCTAGTGATCAGGATCCTGAGCACATGGAGTATTACAGCACGCAACAGAATTATGTCGGTATGCAGACTCCTCCACCAGAGCCCACACAGGAGACACAGTACGACCCCGAGTCCGGTTCCTGGATCCCTGCTCGCATAACCAGGGCTCCGGACAGGTTCGGTTGGACAGCCCGTGCTACGCCGCCCCCACGAAACCCCAGACGCCGTCCATAATCTTAGATATTTATGTATCTATGTATCAGATATTTATGTATGCATTATGTATCAGAATTTATGTATGAACTATGTATCAGTACTCTCCTAACCCTAAGCGTGTCGTGCGAATGAAGAAAATAAATCCATACAATTAATCGGGTATTAGCAAGCCAATTGGTTTGTAGCAGTCCAGTTGGTCTCTAGCAGTCCAGTTGGTCAGCTATCGACCAACGAGGCTGACATTCTGCTCCCACAGCAGCCGACACCCAGTCGGTTTGCTGCTGTCCGATCGGCCTGCTACAGGCTGACCGAGTCACACTTTCGGAAATTTTTGAAAACACGCGCTATTCATGCACTTAAATAATTAATTCGTATTATTTAAAAAAAATCGCCAGTTTCGGGAACATTCCCGACCTTGGCTCACGCGAGCACATACTACATAGCAACGGCAGTGCGGCCATGATGTCAATATGGACATGACCACATGTGGTGGATACGCCTCCTGGAGGCTGGCGAGTGCAGCGCAGGTTCCACGGAGGCGGGGAGGGTCGGGCTCCGTGATGCCATGATCCGCTTCTGTGGGCTTTGCAATCTGCAGAGGAAACTCGAGTCAAACACCGTAGCTTCTCTCGATGGCACATATGGCAAGGGCACGGTAGTCGGTACTACCGTGTTTTCCCTCGACCATTCTTTGTTTTTTTTCCTCAGAAGAATACGAATTTGGTTCACAACTGTGCTCCTTTTTCTTGGCCGAAGGTTTCAGAACCGTTCTGTGCACCTGCGGCGGTGCGCGCCACTAAACGATCTTGCTTTCAAGCTCAAGGGTTTCCCTACCGTTTCTAGGAAGCGGGCTAACGATAGGCCGGGCCCATTTGCAAGCGGACCGAGGAAAGCGGAAGCAACAAACGGGCTGAACATCCGAACTAAACCGATTATCCCGTACAGTTCGGAAAACTCTAGAAAAAGGCCGACCTTCGCGAAGGGAAGGCAACTCACTCCGCACGCGACAAGTGGCGCGCTGTGGTGCCAGAAAATTCCTGGGAAGTTGTCTCCCTGCTCGCCACGTGTCGCAAGGGGAAGCAACGTGGGGATGAGGGAGGAGAGAGAAGACTGAGTTGTGTCAGTTTTTCCCTTTTCCTTCTAGATTCGTTTTTTCAAAATGAAATATCTTGAGAACCGTAAGTCCAAATTGCGAACCGTTTTCACTTTTGAGATTCTCGCGTCGAGATCTTCGAAACTAGATCCCATGTTGATAGGTTTGGAGATACTTTTTTTCGTACTTCCAATAGTAGTATGATTGTACACGTGGTGTGTACCTAATCGTACTCGCGTTTCAATCGAAAAGTACTTCGCTTTTAGTGTGTTTGGTGCAGTTTTTTCCTTTACTCGCTAATCGTACTCGCTGCGTGTGCGGGATCGTACTCGTACTTACGCGCGACTCGTACTCGCTCGTGTGTGCATCGTACGTCCGTACATGTACTTGCTCGTATTCACGACCGTACTCGCTCGTATGCGCGTTTGTACCTGCTCGTCTGCGTGATTGTACTTGTACTCGCTCGTGTGTTCAACTGTACTCGTGTGTTGTGCGTGGCTGTACCTGCTCGTGTGCACGACTGTACCTGTCTCGTGTGCGCGACTCTACCTGTACTCGTTCGTGTCCGTGACTGTACTCGTGTTGTACACGTAACTGTATTCGTGTGTTGTACGTAGATGTACTCGTGTATTGTTGTTAATTGTACTCGAGTTATAAGCGAGGTGTACTCGTACTTTTATGTTTGAACATGTGCTCGCGCGTGTTGCTTGTGTTGGCCGGTCGGCGCACACGGATGCGTGCTTGAGCTTTTTGGGTTTAAGTCCGGATTGATTGGGCAGGGACGTACTCGTTTCAAACGGGGGTGTGTTGATCGATAGAGGACTAGTGCAGGAGCGAGTACACGTCTACGGCGCTCAAGTACATCCCGGCCGCGCGCGCGAGATACTCACGCGGGGAGGCCTGCCGCTCGCTGGTGCTGCCACGCGTCAAGCGCTCGGGAGCCAACTTCCCTCTGGAAAGGTTGGTCTCCATCTAACGATACCCGTACAGTTCGCTCAGCATCAACAAAAACGTAAAGCTTGACATGACATCGTGTACTCGCTAAAATAAAAAGCTAAACATCATGCTGGTCACAGACCATTCATGGTAGAGCCTCCCCTAAAAATAATACTCTATGGTGTCAAATAATCATGGTTTTCTCTTTACTTACAAAAAGGATGACTATTTCTATGTTTAGACGAGCATTACTTGTTAGAATTTTAGCCAATAAGTCATGTATATTTTTTAGCACAGAGTGTTGCACACGTACACATTGCCCTGGCCCGTGGATTATCGCATGATTATCCGCGGCGTGGCCCCTAGCATTGCATGCACATAATAAAATCTTCATTACTGTTGCTAAAACATGCAATTCATTTTTCTAAAATAATTGTATTTCAATGTGATTATATAGATATGCATGTGCTATTTCAGTTTTAACTAGGTCAGTTTTACTGGACGCAATGAGCTAACGAGTAACGACAGATGTTACTACTGTTATTATTTTTTCAAAAAAGGAGGCTAACCTGCCTCCCACGCCCTCACCGGACCTCCGCATCCACTGATGCCAATGGGAAAGGATAGTAACTCTAATAGGGAACCGCTAACCATATGTGCCCATTGGCAGCACAAAACCCGTAGTTGCTTGCAATCCCTTTTTGATTTCCCAAAGTCCAGAAACCAATAGCTTAGAGGGCCTAAAATGTTCCAAATACAAATTATTTAAGTAAATCCAAAAAATTCAAATAATAATGAAGTGGACCGGTTTCTAGTTTTCATTTTCCACCTCCTGTTTTCTCTTTTTTCAGTTCACCAAACTTCGGCCATCTTCTACATCTTCGCCCTTCAACCGCGTTCATGCTGTCAAGATCCAACGGCGTTGATCTAGTAGTGGGCTCGGCCTCTCCCGTCTCGGCCTCCGTCGTTGGTGCCGCGACGAGCGCCTCAAGAACCCTAGCAACTCAGTCTCCTCCGGCGAGGTCTCGTCCTACGTTAGGTCAAGGCCTCGTGAGGTGCGGCACCGGCCTAAACCTCTATCTCAGCCGTTTCCCTAGGTCTGGCCAGGTCGATCGGCTCGGGAGCGAGCGACCGTCGCGCGGGCGTGATGAATTTAATTTTATACTTGTTTATAACTTATATTTTCACTATATTTTTAGTGCTACACCCTTCAGCATCAGAATATCGATTTTAATTTTCCTATCAAAATTGATAAATTAACCGTATAAGTGTGGTTCTTACCGTTAGAACCTTCCACTTCAAACTCTATGTCTATCATTTGATGTAGTGAATTACTCCATCTGTTCTCTGTTAGTCTACGTTCTACACATTTTAAGACCAACTAGATCATGGTGGCTCGCGTTGCCGCGCCCGTCCATGTAGTGATAACAAAATAAACATTCTAAAAAATATAAGTTAAAAAGTCTGAGCAAAATTGAAATGTTCAAATTACATGATGTGAAGTATAGGATTGGCCCTTCGTCACACGACTGTGCGAGGAATACTGGCAGGAGCTACTGTACATGGCATCCCCGGTATATCCGTTGTAGTTCCAATATTTAATTAGGGTTCTATTGGGAAATATGTGGCTCGAAGCATGAAGCTAGATTTGGATTTTTTTTCCCACCATGTCCTGATAGCATGTATTCAGGCCATGCTTGTTCTTATATGGAGTGGCAATGGTGCTTGAAAGATGACAATGCGTTAGCTGAGGAGGTTGGTGAAAAACATGCTGACGAAATGCAAGATGAGATACGCCTGAAACAAATGCTTGGTGAAAAAAAATGCTTAAGTTATAGATCTAGAAAAATAATGGTGAAGATGGAGGCAAATAAAAAGCACATGTAGATGTGCGTTTGTGTGTTTTTGTTGCTCTTGGACATGAAACAAATAATCCAATGTATCTCAGCAGTGAATAATTGATGCTATGTGGGTTCAATGGAAAATTGAGATGCTTGTAACCTGATGGGTGATGCTTTGCCAGTGCAATGGAAGTAGGGACTGATTGTAGTTTGTGCTTTAAGCAATTATGAAAGAATAAACAAGTTAAATATGCTGGCATCTAAAAGCAGGGGGTCAGCCATGGTAACGCAGCATCAACAACAAAAATATTATAGCACATTATCATCCAGTATTTGACTGATCAAGCTCCAAACTTTGGGAGTAATTAACATCCCAAATAAAACATTAGATGGAAACCAAGTGGACATCCTGAATAATGCTGAGCTTGTTCCAGCAAAAGAACATTAACTAAATTATTACATACCAGAATTTTATCTAAATCAGAATAATCCATTAGCTTTAGTGCCTTGTTCTGCCCCCTGGTGGAACTCCCAGCAACATTAAGCATGACACTATAGGCATGAGATCCTTGGCCTTGGGAGCAACACATAACAGGGTCCTTTTTCTTTCCAATTAGTGATTTCAGTTTTTTCCTGGAACGCAGGAAAATCATGCAAACAATAAAATTGGGCAAGGTAGGAGTAATATGCAACTTATCTTTCTGGAAATATTATTCCGCTAGTGAGATCCAGAAACCGCATGCTTGTTGTTCATACCTGCTAGTTCAGGCACACAAAAATTAGTGAGGATATACGTTGTACCTTTTTTGAAAGTGTTCTTCTCCTGCTGCAACGTAGATACGGCAGGCTGCGCTGAAACCTGCTACAACAAAAATTGTTGGTCCAAAATAATCATCTACTCCCTGATCATGTAGTTGAGACCGTTTAGGCATTTTACTCAAAAACAGAGCACGATGGGCAACAGAACAAGAAGAACTAATCTAGCGGGCATAAAAACTTTAGACATAGCACGTAATACATAACCAGTCTAGAAGGTCAATTCTTCGGAAGTAATAGCATGCTATCGCTTGCAGGCTGCAGCTATTGACACAAGAGCACATAATACATAAAAAGCAGTATACTTAAATGGGTGAACTATACCATATTGGTGGATCTTCTCCTTTCAAAACATGCTTTTCTTCCTCGCTTTTAGTTGCAGATCAGAGCC
>NC_061511.1:183449513-183561462 GCF_022539505.1 Lolium rigidum | reverse complement strand
CTACACCATATTGGTGGATCATCTCCTTTCAAAACGTGCTTGGCTCCTTCCTCGACTTTTGGTTGCAAGATCAGAGCCTCTTTGCCAACTGGATCATAAGTATGCTACCACCAACAATGGACTGATAAAGAAGCTGGTCCACCTGAGCGCACCAAAATCTCTCTTCAAGGCTATTGGTATGCACTAATTGATCCAGAACATCTATTGCATTTCCTAATATCAGTACCTATGGTATATGTTGTCTACATTGGACGTTTTTGGAAGCCAACCACACGATCATTATCTTGCAACCCGATAGGCACCTGAGGCAGAGACTGAGAGCTCGAAGTTACAATTCTAATTGCAGTAAAGTTTCCAAAATCATTCTAAACCCTACAGAACAACCTATATGATTAGAGTTTTAGATCCCCATGATCTAACAACACAACCTCGTCTCCAAGTATGATTTTATTGTCAAAGCAGACGGGCACATCAACTGAATTATTTAGGTCACGGGGGCGGCAATACGCGCCATCATTTTATTGGTTGGCTTTGGGTTTGATCTGCAGTCAAGGAAACTACGCTATAATATGTTGCATAGGATAATTACGACATTCCTACCAGAATTTATTTTGTTGACCAGAATGTGATATACCTTCACATGTACAGGTGCCTCATATGCATAAAGACATCACACACTTGCACTGGATTTTTTTGTGGGCGTCGAAAAACGACGAAGCATCATCGTTATTAAAACTTAGCCTTGAAAGTAGTCTGAAGCACTTGAAACTCTCGAGGGCAAACTCGCATTATCAACACCCTAGCTCATACAGGGAAATAATGATTATATGGAGAAAAAAAATCTTCTTATATGCCCCGTACTGAGGCGGGGCCAGGAACCAACCGAGCAAAATGTGGAATTAACATATGTAGAGCAAACATGACTACGCACATTGCACAAACCTCCTCTGTTTAGTGTTTAGGGTCCCTACCATGTAGCAGGAAGAGTTTTCGTTCAGACTGCTGGAGTCAGAGACATGGTGTTTCCATTTGCTGCAGCCGATCTATGATTGATTCACATCAATCAAACATGGTGTTTTCCTGTTTCTGCCAGACAGTTCTAAGATTTGATTCAGATAAACCAAAGGAAGACGTATCAACACGGATGGGGTCAAGAGGATTTGTATGCGGCAGTGGAAAGTGGAGAAAGTGCAGCGGCAGGCCTCAAATTGTGCTGACTCGGTGGCCGTATCTCCATGTCCTTCTTCGGACTGGGCGGCGGTATCTCCATGTCCTTCTCTAGCGGCTCTGGCGGTGATCCTGTTCACGATCGGAATGAGGGCGAGCAGTACCTGCGGTAAAGATCACAGTCGGTGTCAAGGGAATGCAAAAGCCCGGCCGCTGTCTAGCCATATAATGAAGCCGCTGCCGTACAGATATGGCTCATCGCGGAGGGCGCTGCCGCCGGACAGATGGCCCATACCTTTGGGTGGCCGACGCACCAGGGTTTGCTCCCTCAGCCCACTGCGCCTTCACATCTTCCTTCGCGAGGAAACATGGGAGGGCGTCGTGGTCATGGCGGCGCAGAAGTGCGAGGGGTACCACTATAGAAAGGGAAACCTTTCCAAAGGTCACCTGGGCAACCACGCGATGACGCGTGGCACGTTGGCCGGACTCGTCGATCGCATTCGGCCGCGTACGTACGCGCTTGGTCCGCAACGCCGCAGCTTATTCACCCATGTGTGTACTCGTCCGATCGCACGACACGCGCGTACGTGTGTACTCGTCCGATCGCGCGACGCGCGCGTACGTGCGTACTCGTCCGATCCCACGACGGCGCGTACATGCGTACTCGTATGCATGCACTTGTTCCCTGCGCCATATCTAGCTAGCTCTCTGATCAGCTATCGACACACAAATAAGCTATCACACACAAATACATATGTGTATTACACACGAGTACAACTACATATACACACGAGCACATTTGCACACACGGAGCAAGTACAAGTACAATCAAGCACAAGAGCAGAGTAGATACCACACGACACAGCAAGATCAGTACGCACAACACACGAATGACAGTTGAACATACGAGGCAGTACAAGATGCTGATCACGCACAGGCAGTAGCAGTCGATCTGCACACGGCAGCCAGTGTACAGCCACGCACAGCATACGAGGCATGCTTGAACACACGAGCGAGTACAAGTGCAGTCACGCGACGAGCGAGCACAAACGCGCATACGAACAGAGATCACGGTTGTGAACACGAGCAAGTACATGCAGACGTACAGTGCACACACGAGCCCAGCCACAGTACATGATAGCATAGTAAATGCAATCTGACGCATGTACAGCGCGACATACGGTTAAGAGCGAAAAACAGCTACCTGTAACAGCAGCTAAAAACGAAGTACTTTTCGGTTGAAACACGGTACAGATTAGACACACTATGCGTACAATCATACTACTATCGGAAGTACGAAAAAAGTATCTCCAAACCTATCAGCATGGGATCTAGTTTCGAAGATCTCGACGCGAGGATCTCAAAAGTGAAAACGGTTCGCAATTTGAACTTACGGTTCTCGAGATATTTCATTTTAAAAAACGAATCTAGAAAAAAACTACTCACGGCCCAGTGTCTTCTCCTCTCCATCCCCACTAGCTTCCTTCACGACACGTGCGCGAGCAGGGCAGACACTTCCTACGCAGATTTTCACACGTACTTGTGCCGCCACTTACCGCGCGCAGAAGTGAGAGCTACATCCCTTCGCCAAGGTCGGCCTTTTTCTAGAGTTTTCGAAGTGCGAGCGACGGTGGAAGGGGTATCGCTATTAAAAGACCGACCTTCGGCACGGTCCGTTTCCGCGCGCGAGCTCCCAAACAGCTGGACAACAACGTGACGACGCGTGGCAGGTTTGGAGCGCTGATCCCTTAAGGCTGCGTACATCCGCGTCTCGCTGTACGTGCATAGCCCTTGCCGCGTATACGCACACGCGAGCAAGTACCAGACAAGCGCGCGAGCGAGTACCGACCAAACGAGCGAGCGAAACACGATTTGCTTCATGCAGCTAGCTAGCCAGTACTCGTGTTAGCACGTATTAGCTCGTAGTACTTCCTTATAAACAACATCACGTACAGGTACACAAATGTAGGAGTACAGAACAAAATACGGGTACATCTACACACAACACACGAAGATACGATTACGTGTATCACACGACTACAGTCAGCGCTCACGAGAGGTACAGATCAGTACACGACGAGGCAGATACGAGTCACGCACAACACACGAGTACAGTTGACCACACATGCGAGTATATGAGTACAGTCACGCACACGCAGCAGGTACAGATCACGCACAACACATGAGTACAGTTTAACACACGAGGCGAGATACAAGTACGAGTCACGTCGAACGCGCGGTACAAACACGCATACGAGCGGGGTACGTCGTGAACACGAAAGCAAGTGACATGTACGAAATACAGTAGCGCACACGAGCAGGTACGATGCGCACGTAAGTACGTGTACATTCCCGCACACGGACGAAGTACGGATTAGCGAGTAAAGGGAAAAATTGCACCAAATACACTAAAAACAAGAAATCTTTATCGGTTGAAACGCGAGTACATTTAGGTACACACCGTAGGTACAACCATAGTAGTATAGGAAGTACGAAAAAAAAGTATCTTCAAACCTATCAACATGGGATCTAGTTTTGAAGATCTCGACGAGGGGATCTCAAAAGTGAAAACGGTTCGCAATTTGGACTTACGGTTCTCAAGATATTTCATTTTGAAAAAACGAATCTAGAAGAAAAAGGGAAAAAGCGACGCCATGGCCGTCTTCTCTGCTCCTCACATCCACCCTCACTTCGCTCGCGACACGTGGCGAGCAGGGAGACCACTCCCCAGGAATTTTCTGGCACCACAGCGCGCCACTTATCGCGTGCGGAGCGAGTTGCCTTCCCTTCGCGAAGGTCGGCCTTTTTTTAACGATTTCGCGGTGGAAGGCATCGAAGAATAAAAGCGGCTGTCCAGATTTCACAAGTTGGGCCCCCTGTACATACTTTCTGACCCATCTAACGAGATCCATAATTTATCGGCCCGGTTAATCAGGGAACGCCTAACTTAATATGCAGAGTAGCAGCCCAGTCATGGTGTGCTAGCCCATTTATAACGCAAAATTCGTGGATCCTGGACGGGAACTGATTCCCGAGAGCTTTCGATGACCAGCCACGATCCGAACCGTGTAATAGTTTCATCCAACGGCTGAGAGCTCCAAATGGCTGTGAGGGGCTCTAGCTAGTTAAGTTTTACTGTTAACTAATTAGAAAGGTTATTTAATAGTATTAGTTTGATATGTGAACAACCAATCCTAGGTACATTAGAATTAATGAGATCCAAATAGAGAGAGGTACTACTATAGATTAACTCTGGAAAAAATCGAGACCTAAAATATAGAGTATTTAAGAACAAAGGGATTGTGTACTATGGTTTACAACTTTACACTACGTTATTTTTCCTTAGGACCTTCCACTTCTTTGGGTGGACATTGGCGAAGCCTTTCCACATCGGAAGTTCCTCTTAAAGCTTGGCTAATTGACAATATAAGAAGACACATAATTTTATATAATTAATTTAGCACTACTTTTGTGTATTATTATGTATTTTGGATTTGCTGGTATCCATTTTATTATCTTTAAGCATCTTTATAAGGTTCCAGAGTCTACGAGTCTAACAAATACTTACATTTATCTAGAATATGTGACCCTCAACATAATATGCAATCCTACTACCGCGAGGTTTCTTCTCTAACCCATATTCTCACTGACCATGTTTTTTTTTGGTGATTCAGTAACTTCTTGCATTATTATAAAATAACAATATTACCTAGACCATACTCTGATATTTTAGTATTTTCTTTTTTCTCTTTAAAATAGGCTTTCGTCCAACTTTATAAATAAGGCAACCACACTATAAGAGTCGGAAAAAAAGAAAGTGCTAGGACAACTGCACAAACATGCCCAACTGAAAAAAAGATACAAAAGAAGCTAATGGAAGATCGATGGAACGATGGCGTCCCACAATTGCTAGCGCCCTATGAAGTTGTCCCACCACGCGTCAAGCACCCCGATCATCAAGTACCACGGCATCATCTTCAAAAAGGGATGCGTAGTTAACACGGCGTTGTTGCCCGGACGAGCGAATTGGACCTAGGGTTTCCCCTGATACTCGGGGTGAAGTGGAGCAGAGGTACACTCGACGTCCTTCAAGAAGGAATGGCGACACCCACATGCGTCGTAGGTCGGTGCAGGACAAGCCGGTAAGGATTGTTGAATATATAAGCAAATTACCTTATGATTTCATTCGAATAAACAACTGATAAATCATGACTACAGAAACAACAGGTAAACTAAACATGCAAACTAAACATGCAGATCAATAAAGTAGATGAACATATAACATCTAGATAAGATGAAACCTATCACATCTACTCCAAACAACACAAAAGCACATACAGTTCATCGTTGGCCGAAACGGAGGTTGCCGAAGAGATTGTCAATGTCCGGGAAGAAGTCGTCATTCGGGAACTCGTCGTCGGACAACGTCGTGTTGCCAAAAGTCATGCGTAAGCGCTCCTAAAAAATCTGATTGCCCGTCACCCGTACATGTCTACGAGAGGCAGGATTCTAGAGGCCTACTTTCTCAACGATCGGTCCATGCCGAAAGACGGGATGAGGAAGACGGAGGAGGTGTCACAATGATCTGGAAAGAGGCGGTCGTATATGGGCGGCGCGGCGGAGTGCGCGAGGGCTCTCTTCTCACTCAGTTACAAGAACTAGAACAAACTCACCATATATACCACTCTAACTCTCTCTCAATTAGCAATGTGAGACTAAACTTTAATCCCACCACTTGTCAACCCACATGGGCCAAAAGAATTTTAGAATTTATATTGAGATATGAGCTAAGGCCAAGGCCAAATTTGATTTCTCCCGAACCCTACTACCACTAACCCCCATATGCAAGATGCAAATAGGCATGAAGTTAATTAAGACCGGAGAAGCACGGAAGATCAACCGTCATAATTAGGTAGAGATCGTTAGGAACAATCTTGCCTAATTAGTAATTAGTGTTTCAGTGTGTGCTCTTGGCGGGACTTGGTCCGAGTTAAGGTTTGCCTAATCGGAGAAACCTCGTACTCCCTCCGTTCTTTTTTAATTGACTCGGATTTAGTACAAGTTTATACTAAATTTGAGTCAATTAAAAAGGAACAGAGGGAGTAGCTTTTTCATGGAAAAGTCTATTCTCCATCCGGCTGTAGCTACAGCCGGGTGAGAACAGCTCCACGCCCCCACCTTTCTCACATCGTCTCTCGGGTGCGGTTCCATCCTGGCCTTCGCGCCGCTGCAGCCGCTGCTAGCTCCCGCCCCAGGCCGCCGCGCCGCCCGCTCCCGTCCAGGCCGCCGCAGCCGCGCACCCCAGCCATGGCCGCCGCTGCAAGCCGGCCACCACGAGCTCCCGCTGCCGCGCCTGGCGTTTCCCCTTTCTCGGCTGCAGTCTCCACGCGCCCCTCGCCGTCGATGCGGGAAAGATCTTCCCGCCGGCTGACGCGCAATTGTGGCGCCGTGGATCTCCTTCGATCTGGCCAACATCAATCTCCATCGCCGTTCTCCGCACGCCATGGGAGAAAGCACCGGCGTCTTCACCGAAAGCTTCTCCGTCATCAGCTGATTCAGTTGCCTGGACCTCAAATCGGGTATGGTGATGTTTTCATGGAATTTGGTACAGAGAAATTTGCACCAATGGTATCATTGTTACACACCATGTTTTAATTTGTTCCATGTCTACATAGTTTTTGGTGTGTTAGTACGACAATGATTTTGGTACATATAACGCAGAGTGATTGAACCAATGAGTGTTTCTATAATATTGGAAAATTTACGCAAAAATATTCGATATATTGCTGAGAAATGTTGCAAAATAATAATATAACATTTTTTATACATAGAGAAAAATAATATTTAAAATCATTTTGTACCACTACCAAATTTTTTGTACCACCAGCGAAAAAATATTAAAGATAAATATTACATACTTTGGAAAAAAGTGATACATACGAATCACTTTTATACCGTGATCGGACACGCGGGATTTAACTAGATCGGACTGTGATGGAGGCGGCTGATGCTTCCGGTTTCTACAGCCAGCTGTAGGCTAGCGCTTGCCTTTTCTTCGCTCAAAATCTGCTCAGTTTCGCGAACATTCCCGACCTTGGCTCACGCGAGCACACACATAACATGCAGCGTGGCTGCTGGCTGCCAACAAAACCGTGCACAGCCCATCCTCGCATCGGCAGTGCGGCCATGGTGTCGATGTGGACATGACCACATGTGCTGGATACGCCTCCTGGAGGCTGGCGAGCCCAGCGCAGGTTCCACGGAGGCGGGGAGAGTCGGGCTCTCGGGCTCCGTGACGCCATGATCCGCTTCCGTGGGCTTTGCAATCTGCAGAGGAAACTCGAGTCAAACACCGTAGCTTCTCTCGATGGCACATATGACATACGGCAAGGGCACGGTACTAGCGTGTTTTCCCTCGACCATTCTTTGTTTTTTTCCTCGGAAGAAAAAGAATTTGATTCACAACTGTGCTCCTTTTTCTTGGCCGAAGGTTTCAGAACCGTTCTGTGCACCTGCGGCGGTGCGCGCCACTAACCGATCTTGCTTTCAAGTTAAGGGTTTCCCTATGTTTCTAGGAAGCGGGCTAACGATAGCCCGGCCCATTTGCAAGCGGACCGAGGAAAGCGGAAGCACCAAACGGGCTGGACATTCGAACTAAACCGATTATCCCGTACAGTTCGCTCAGCATCAACAAAAAACGTAAAGCTTGACATGACATCCTAATCTATACTCGCTAAATAAAAAGCTAAACATCATGGTGCTCACAGAGCATTCATGGTAGAGCCTCCCCTAAAAATAATACTCTATGGTGTCAAATAATCATGGTTTTCTCTTTACTTACAAAAAGGATGACTATTTCTATGTTTAGACGAGCATTACTTGTTAGAATTTTGGCCAATAAGTCATGTATATTTTTTAGCATAGAGTGTTGCACACATACACATTGCCCTTGCGCCCGTGGATCATCGCATGATTATCCGCGGCGTGACCCCTAGCATTGCCTGCACAAAATAAAATAGTCATTATTGTTGCTAAAACATGCAATTCTCTTTCCTACAATAATTTTGATTCAATGTGATTATATAGAGATGCCTGTGCTATTTCAGTTTTAACTAGGTCAGTTTTACTGGACACAATGAGCTAAAGTGTAACTACGGTTGTTACTAGTGTTATTATTTTTTCAAAAAAGGAGGCTAATTAACCTCCCACGCCCTCACCGGACCTCCGCATCCATTGATGCACACAACATATATTATTTATCATCTAAAATTCAGTGTCTGAACAAAGTCCGCCCGGAAAAAATGCCTTGGGATAGTAACTCTAATAGGGAACCACTAAGCATATGTGCCCATGGAGGTGCGCTTCAAAGTGTCCAGGCACAACACGGCACCCGTGACCGGTGTGACCGAGTATCGGAGCATCGTCGGGAGCCTCCAATACTTGGTGCACACCCTACCCGATCCGACTTTCAATGTCGGATTCTTGTCGTGCTTCATGGAGGCTCCAACAGAGGAGCACCTAGCAATCATGAATCGCATTCTACGCTACATCGCCTGGTCCGCGAGACTCAAGTGTAGGTATGATAGAAGCTCAGGTGCACCACGCCTAGTCGGCTACGACGACAACGACTTGGGTGGGCAGGCCGACTAGTGCAAGAGTACGTCACTGTTCTTACTAGGGAGCAGTCCGGTGACCTGGTAGTACTCCTAGAAGCATAAATGGTTCTCTCAAGCTACGAGTCGGAGTATGTGGCTGCTGCCACGACTGCTTGCCGGGGGATCTGGCTGGCTCAATTACTGGCCAAGTTCAGCAACGACGAAGCAGAGCAGGTGGTACTCAAGCTCGACAACAAGTCGGCTATCTTGCTCACCTAAGAATCTCGTTTTCCACGAGGGATCAAAGCACATCGAGCTGAAGTTCCACTTCATCTAGGACTGTGTGGATACGAAGGAGATTGAGTTGAATTCATGTCAACCGAACATCAGCTCATCGACATGCTGACCAAGCCCCTTGGTCGAGTCCGCCTTGCGGAACTACGCTCAAGCATCGGCATCATGGAGGTGTCGCCGAAACTCAAGCCTAGGGAGTGATTGTTAGGATGAGCTTGTGTTTCAGAAAGTAGGTATGGCGTGACATGCTAGATGTCATGAATAGTGCACGTGACTTGGTAGATGTCATGAATATTGCATAGGATGTTGCTAGACATCATGCATAGTGCATAACACGTGCTAGACGTTATCTATATTGGCAATGACATGGTTGATGTCATGAACCATGTGATGTTACTTGTTGACTTTGTAGTCAACCAAGCCCCTATATAAAGGGCAACATAGCAATGAGAAGTGTGTGGCAAACCATTTTCTATATTTCACTCACCCCTTCATATCTATCATTTCATAGCGAGAACATTAGATATAGTATAGGGACAACACATCTAGACCCCATGCGCGCACGTCTCATCCGATGTCAGGGCTTTTTGACAGAGCTGAGGTCTTACAATGGCAGCAGCTGTTGGCAGAGCTCTATGGACTAACACTCACAGGGTGTCTTAGTCTCTGGAAGTGTATGGAAGTTTTCTCTATCCAATATTTGTACCAGTGGGGGTCATCCCAAAGATCTCTGTAAGGCGGGGACTCCCTTAAAAATCAAGATTTTCACCTGGCACCTAGCTAAGGGGCGCCTCCCTTCCAATGGCTAGATTCTAAAAAAAAACATTACCCATTTGATGGCAAGTGTGCCTTATGTGGCCATCCAGAAAGCATCGGTGTACACTTTTCAATTATGTGTTGGCCCAATTCAAGAGGAGTGGGGTAGGGCGATGTTGGAGTCTTCTGGACTAGCATGCTTTACTGAGATGTGTTAGATTTTGGAGGGGTTTTAGAGGGAGATCGTGCTATGCAGATATCGTGTTGTGTACTGATGTAACATCAAGCCATGAACTTTATTAATTTAAAGCTGGAAACTGGATGCTTTATGTCCAAAAACTCGATTGTACGAGTTGCAGCACTAGCGTACTCGCTAACCGGTGACAGCTACAGTAACTATCCTCGCTCTCGTGCCAAATTACGTGTGCCAAGATCCGTGTTAAAAATCTGGCCAAAATTGATGGTCTGTTGTTGTTTTGATAAGTTATTTTCCTCTGTGATATCGGTTTAAAATTGAACACCGAACCAAGGTGAAGGTTCACTGAAATACCGGCGAACCAAAAAACTAAAAAACTTGGTGGTCATTTCTTACTACCCGGATTATTGGAAAAACGAAATCACAGAACCAAATTATGTTAAAGCCAAATGCACACATACTACTACAGTACAGCACATGTGCAAGGGCCGACTCTCCCCAAAAAGGATACTCCACTTTGAAGCTTCCAGAGTACATCCACGGTTTTGTGAAGAGAGTACATGCAGCACAAGGTAGGCAAATCAGCACGCAACAATCGATCACAGTTCTGTTGCTGTGTGGTGGCTGGAGCACACGCCCGCACATGCTACGATCGAGCAGAGAAGGGACGCACGTATAGTACGCGAACGCGGGGGACAAGGGTTGCATGGGTAGGAGGAAAAACCCGGAAGACGACGACCCGATCCCATCAGCCATCCGGCAGACCTCCCCTTCTCCGCTAGGAAGATCGATCTCCTCCCACCCATACGCGATCGACGCCGATGCCTAGGCGGGTCGCCCGTACGTCCACCTCACTCGGCACTGCACATATCCATCGCTAGCTAGGTTTGCCGATGCCGGTGCATGCACATTGGAAGGAGAATGCATGATGCCGATTCCCGGAACCGGATGCCTCCATCCACGTCCGTCCGATGTGCTTGCTGTTTCGACATGCCCGTCCGCCCGCCGTGCTACATGATGAAGTCGACAGTGCTGTACTACAGTACTAGTGTTTGGTTCCATATCTGTGGGGCTTTTGCTCCGGTATCCCCTTCTAAACTTTGGTTTGTTTGGACGGCTAGGATCTTCTGATACTCCTTCGTTGGTTAATTTAACGTGTGTGTTTGGTTCATAGATAAATATGTACGGGATGGGATGGAATAAAAATATGTTTGATTAACGATTGATAGAAAAGGATAAATATATCATTAACACATCAGTTAATATGTAATTAACGGGTCGTTTTCCCTTTGTGGCGGAGGCTGGACCTAGCGGGGACGCCGCCTGCCCGGGCTTAGCAAGGTCACTACCCACACGTATTTTGCGAGGATATCGTTGTCGACTAGGTAACAAGCTCGTTGCTCGCCACGTCATGGAGGCCGCTGACGCCGAGCTGGGGAGCCACCTTAAAAATCAAGCCCACCGCTCACCGTGTCGTGGAGGCCGCGGATGCCAAGCTGGAGAGCCACGCAGAAAAGAAAGCCCGCCCCTCGCCACGACGTGGTGGCCGTTGCCGAGCTGTGGAGCCACACAAACGACGATGACGGGTGTCGGAGTCGTGTCGACGGCCATGGACTCTCAGGCGCGGTGGTGGCGGTTGGTGAGATTAGTCATGATATTGGCGGATCATGTAGTCCAACTTTTCTAAGAAATATTCAGCTCTTGGGATGGGATCATCCATATTTTTTGGTCACGAAACAAACACACATTTACACCTTCAACTGTTATTTGGAGGGGGGAGGGGGGGCACTGAAGAACGGCTCTATCTGTGGCCAAACTGACCTAGTTGATGACATGTAGACGCCACATCATCACTAACATGCAGGCCTTTGGTGTTAGATTTATGGTTAATCATCTTAATCCCAGGTGAGGAAAAAGTTAAAATAGCAATTGGCAAGGTTACTAAAGCAAGAGGAGTTAAAATGAATCCAGAAGGCCAAGGATTTGAATATAAAAGATGGGGAAGCAAATACAAAATATTTTCATGCAAAAGCAAATCCTCGTCATAGAAGAAATACAAATGTTAGGCTAGAAAAAGATGGGCAGATAATTGTTGGACAAAAGATGTTTAAAAGATTTTTAAACATCCTTCGCTCCATGCTTAACACGGTCTTGATGATCTTTTTCCCGAGAATTCCCTTTCAGTTGTTTTAGTTGCCACCCGTAAAAGCAACACCAGCTCAATGATGTGACAATATATCGTCCGAGGAAACATGATGTGCCTTTTAAATATCCAGAAATATCTAAAGTCTTCCAATCTCCGCGTACGAATAATGAATAGCTCAAAGTTACCTTGTATATAGTAAAATCCATGATAAATCTATACTATAATATAAGCAAGTTTATTATGATTTACTCTAGAAAATGAGTCCATATTTTTTTACATAGTTTTGCGTAGTGTTCAAATCTCATACGAAGTCTGTTTTTTTACGTATGACCACGCAAATTGTTCAGAAAAAATATGTCCATCTAAATGTATCCACCAAAAATCAAGGTAGGGGACTGACCTACCTTGGTCTACTAGGAATTCCACTCCTGACTGCAGACATGCTCCTAATTAGTTTGTGAGAGTGTGAGATGGAAGTGTAACAATAAAGTCATACTACCTCGGATAGGAAAAGATCGACACGAGTGGTGCACAAATAGTAGCTTACTTACGTACTCCCTCTTATCTCTTTTAATTAATTTGAATTTAGTACAAAGTTGATTCAAGTTAATTAAAAAGAACCGGAAGGAGTACATATGTAGCATGGTCCGATCAAGGGAGTAGATCTTTAGGACGTATTATGCGTATTGGCTATATATAAAATTGCAATGGTTTACAACCAGCAGCTGGCCATACCGTCAAACTTGCTCTTAGAGCATCTCCACCGGTGGTCCCAATAGCGGTCCTGATAGCAATTTGGGGGCCGGGAGCGAAAATGGGATCGCACCGGCGCGCCCCAAACGGCGCTGACTGATGACCCACAAGTATAGGGGATCGCAACAGTCTTCGAGGGAAGTAAAACCCAAATTTATTGATTCGACACAAGGGGAGGTAAAGAATACTTATAAGCCTTAACAACTCAGTCAATTCAGCCGCACCTGGAAAAGCACTAGCAACAGGGGTGATGTGAAAGTAGCAGTGATATGAGAGCAATAGTAACAGTAACACAGCAGCAGTAGTAGTAATATGAGAGCAATGGCACCAGAAAACAGTTGACATGTAGAACAAGTATATGATGATGAAAGATGGACCGGGGTTCCCAGCTATCTACACTAGTGGTAACTCTCCAATAACAAGTGTTGGGTGAACAAATTACAGTCGGGCAATTGATATGATTGAAATAGCATTAAGACATAATATCAAGATCATTAATCATGTAGGCATGTTTTCCAATAATAGTCGTACGTGCTCGCAATGAGAAACTTGCACAACATCTTTTGTCCTACCAGCCGGTGGCAGCCGGGCCTCAAGGGAAACTACTCGGATATTAAGGTACTCCTTTTAATAGAGCACCGGAGCAAAGCATTAACACTCCGTGAAAACATGTGTCCCTCACATCACCGCCATCCCCTCCGGTTGTCCCGATTTCTGTCACTTCGGGGCCTTTGGTTCCGGACAGTGACATGTGCATACAACTTGTAGATACAATCTAAGCAATAAGTTTAGAGCTCAAATCTAAGATCATGGCACTCGGGCCCTAGTGACAAGCATTAAGCATAACAAGATTGCAGCAACAATAACTTCATAAACTTTGTAGATAGACAATCATAATGTAACAATCCATCGGATCCCGACAAACACAACACCGATTACATCAGATGAATCTCAATCATGTAAGGCAGCTCATGAGATCATTGTATTGAAGTACATGGGGGAGAGAATACCAACTAGCTACAGCTAGAACCCGTAGTCCATGGGGGAACTACTCACGGAGCATGATGGAGGCGATGGCGTTGATGGAGATGGCTTCCGGGGCACTTCCCCGTCCCGGCAGGGTGCCGGGACGGAGACTCTCGTCCCCGAAACGGAGTTTCGCGATGGTGGCGGCGCCCACGGAGTCTTTCCGGAGTTTCGTCAAGAGTTACGGTGTTTTTAGGTCGAAAGGGGTTATATAGGCGAAGAGGCGGCGCGAGGGGGCACTCGGGGGCGCCACACCACGAGCCGGCACGGGCCCAGGCCAGGCCACGCCGCCCTATGGTGTGGTGGCCCTCTGGCCCCTCTCCGACTCTTCTTCGGTGTTCTGGACGCTTCCGGGAAAAATAGGAGGTTTGGTCTTCGTTTCGTCGAATTCCGAGAATATTGCCCGAACGGACTTTTCGGAACCAAAAACAGCGGAAAACGAGAACTGCACTGTGGCATCTTGTTAATAGGTTAGTTCCGGAAAATGCATGAAATCATCATAAAGTGCAAGCAAAACATGTAAGTATTGTCATAAAACAAGCATGGAACAACAGAAATTATGGATACGTTGGAGACGTATCAAGCATCCCCAAGCTTAGTTCCTGCTCGTCCCGAGTAGGTAAACGATAAAAAGAATAATTTCTGTAGTGACATGCTACTTACATAACCTTGATCATACTATTACAAAGCATATGAAATGAATGAAGTGACTCAAGGCAATGATCTATAGTTGCTAACAAATAGATAACATATAGCAAAACTTTTCATGAATAATACCTTCAAGACTAGTATCAAAAGTCTTGCACAAGAGTTAACTCATAAAGCAATAAGTTCAAAGTAAAGGCATCGAAGCAACACAAAGGAAGATATAAGTTTCAGCGGTTGCTTTCAACTTGTAACATGCATATCTCATGGATAATTGTCAACACAAAGTAATATGATGAATGCGAATAAGCAAGTATGTAAGAATCAATGCACAGTTGACACAAGTGTTTGCTTCTAAGATGGAAGGAAGTAGGTAAACTGACTCAACATAAAGTAAAAGAATGGCCCTTCAAAGAGGAAAGCATCGATTGCTATATTTGTGCTAGAGCTTTTTGGTTTTGAAAACATAAAGAGAGCATAAAAGTAAAGTTTTGAGAGGTGTTTGTTGTTGTCAACGAATGGTAGTGGGCACTCTAACCCCCTTGCTAGACAAACCTTCAAGAGCGGCTCCCATGAATTATTTTTATTTTTGGTTGGCACTCCTTCCAACCTTTCTTTCACAAACCATGGCTAACCGAATCCTCGGGTGCCTGCCAACAATCTCATACCATGAAGGAGTGCCCTTTTATTTTAGTTTTATTATGATGATGACACTCCCCCAACCTTTGCTTACACAAGCCATGGCTAACCGAATCCTTCGGGTGCCGTCCAACAATCACATACCATGGAGGAGTGTCTATTTTTGTTAATTTATTTGGGACTGGGAATCCCATTGCCAGCTCTTTTTGCAAAATTATTGGATAAGCGGATGAAGCCACTAGTCCATTGGTAAAAGTTGCCCAACAAGATTGAAAGATAAACACCACATACTTCCTCATGAGCTATAAAACATTAACACAAATTGAGAAGCATTTTGAATTGTTTAAAGGTAGCACTCAAGCAATTTACTTTGGAATGGCAGGAAATACCACATAGTAGGTAGGTATGGTGGACACAAATGGCATAGTGGTTGGCTCAAGTATTTTGGATGCATGAGAAGTAATCCCTCTCGATACAAGGCTTAGGCTAGCAAGGCTATTTGAAGCAAACACAAGTATGAACCGGTACAGACAAAACTTACATAAGAACATATTGCAAGCATTATAATACTCTACACTCGTCTTCCTTGTTGCTCAAACACTTTTACCAGAAAATATCTAGACCTTAAGAGAGACCAATTATGCAAACCAATTTCAACAAGCTCTACAGTAGTTCTCCACTAATAGGTTTAAACTACATGAAAAAAAACTTAATCATGATCTACTTGAGAGCTCAAAACAATTGCCAAGTGTCAAATTATCCAAGACATGAAGAGGCATTTTCTGTTTTCAACCAAATATAAGTGCAATAGCTTCCAACTTTTATCATTGAACATTAAAAGTAAAACGAAGAACACGAGTGTTCATATGAAAAAGTGGAGCGTGTATCTCTCCCAAACAAGGATTGCTAGGATCCGATCTTATTCAAACAAAACAAAAATAAAAGCACACAGACGCTCCAAGTAAAACACATATGATGTGACCGAATAAAAATATAGTTTCAGGGGAGGAACTCGATAAGTTGATGAAGAAGGGGATGCCTTGGGCATCCCCAAGCTTAGACGCTTGAGTCTTCTTGAAATATGCAGGGATGAACCACGGGGGCATCCCCAAGCTTAGACTTTTCACTCTTCTTGATCATATATCATCCTCCTCTCTTGACCCTTGAAAACTTCCTTCACACCAAACTTCTCATAAACTTCATTAGAGGGGTTAGTACTCAAAAAATTTGAATCCACCTTGGTCCTGTAGTGGCACATTGCAAGAACTCAATAAAACATTAGCTACAGCTCTCCACGTCTAGAAAACCTCGCTTAAAGTCCACAAGAGACAATGCAAAAACAGAGACAGAATCTGCCAAAACAGAACAGCCAGTAAAGACGAATTTTAATAAAATACTTCCGTTGCTCAAATCAGAAAACTCAAAACTAACGAAAGTTGCGTACATATCTGTGGAACACGCTCGTAAATTGGCATATTTTTCTGAGTTACCTACAGAGAGAACAGCCCATATTCGTGACAGATAGAAATCTGTTTCTGCGCAGAAATCCAAATCTAGTATCAACCTTCGATTAGAGGCTTCACTTGGCACAACAAAACACAAAACTAAGATAAGGAGAGGTTGCTACAGTAGTAAACAACTTCCAAGACACAAATATAAAACAAAGTACTGTAGCAAAATAACACATGGGTTATCTCCCAAGAAGTTCTTTTCTTTATAGCCATTAAGATGGGCTCAGCGAGTTTTAAATGATGCACTCGCAAGAAATAGTATTTGAAGCAAAAGAGAGCATCAAAAAGCAAATTCAAAACACATTTAAGTCTAACCCACTTCCTATGCATAGGAATCTTGTACACAAATAAATTCATGAAGAACAAAGTGATAAGCATAAGAAGATAAAACAAGAGTAACTTCAAAATTTTAAACATATAGAGAGGTGTTTTAGCACCATGAAAATTTCTACTACCATATTTTCCTCTCTCATAATAATTTTCAGTAGCTTCATGAATAAACTCAACAATATAGCTATCACATGCAGCATACTTTTCATGATTTCCAAACACATAATTTTTATCAAGTTCAAGAATAGTGGAATTAAAACTTTCAAACTTACTTTTATTAATAATATAACAAGGTAGGTGATCAATATCAATAGATATGGGACTCATAGAATAAGTCAAGAACTCTCCAATCCCATTTTCATTAGTAGTACAATTAATATTATCAAGTAACATAGGACCATCATCTAAAGCTTTATCATAAACATTTGCCAAGCAAAATTCTTTAGTACCATGCATTTCGACATCAGGCACAAACAAAGCATTATCATAAGATTTATCAAAGTAGCATGGATTATCATATGTAACAGTAGCATAATTATTCTCACAAGTATTACTCATAGGTACTATTTCAAGAGAATCCACAAGAACATAACATTCAACCTCTTCCGGTAAGCATGGAGGACAATCAAATAGTGTAAGAGATAAAGAGTTACTCTCATTAGAAGGTTGGCATGGGTAGCTAATCCATTCTTCCTCCTTTTGTTCGTCACTCTCCTCTTCTTTTTCATCCAATGAGCATTCAGGTTCATCAATTTCCTCCTCTTTTTCATCCAATGAGCTTTCAGGTTCATCAATTTCTTCTTCCACCGGTTCCTGCAAATTGTGAGTGCATTCTTGTGCATTAATGTGTCTCTCTTTATAATCAAGGATATAGGGATTCCTACTGTAGCATTCTATGCAAGAATTAAGGATAGTAGAGACATAATCTTTAAGGCCCTTACAAACAACACAAGTTTCATAATTCTCAACCATGAAGGATTCTATCTCGGAGGCTCCCATAAATAAGACAAATTGTTCTACCTCTTCGAACCCATAATGAATATAGCAATTCCGATTATAGTTCTTAATAAAAAATTCCTCACTAAAGCCACATTGAAATTTAAGATGTTTAGTATCCTGTTGAGAGCAACAGTTTATATTATGGCGTTCAAGCAAGATTTTAGCAATTGTATTCAATTTTTCTATCATAGCACTCATTATTTTACCAGTTCTTGATTCTCTATAACAATTATAACATTCTATAAGCTCCAAGTAGGTTGTAGGTTCTCCCATAACAGCAGTTTTTAAATTTTAGGTTTTTCAAATTTTTATGGATTTTTGGGTATATGAGGAAAATAAAACAAGACAAAAAGTAACTAGGCAAAAGTAAACTAAGCAAAATAGTACTAGACAGAAATAAACTAAGCACAAATAAACTAGACAAAAGTAAACTAAGCAAAACAAAATAAAATAAAATAGAGAGAGAGAGGTGGAGTGTACTCCCCAGGTGAACTTATGAGTAGAGCTATGCCTCCCCGGCAACGGCGCCAGAAAATAGTCTTGATGACCCACAAGTATAGGGGATCGCAACAGTCTTCGAGGGAAGTAAAACCCAAATTTATTGATTCGACACAAGGGGAGGTAAAGAATACTTATAAGCCTTAACAACTGAGTTGTCAATTCAGCTGCACCTGGAAAAGCACTAGCAACAGGGGTGATGTGAAAGTAGCAGTGATATGAGAGCAATAGTAACGAGTAACACAGCAGCAGTAGTAGTAATATGAGAGCAATGGCACCGTAAAACAGTTGACATGTAGAACAAGTATATGATGATGAAAGATGGACCGGGGTTCCCAGCTATCTACACTAGTGGTAACTCTCCAATAACAAGTGTTGGGTGAACAAATTACGATCGGGCAATTGATAGGATTGAAATAGCATTAAGACAGAATATCAAGATCATTAATCATGTAGGCATGTTTTCCAATAATAGTCGTACGTGCTCGCAATGAGAAACTTGCACAACATCTTTTGTCCTACCAGCCGGTGGCAGCCGGGCCTCAAGGGAAACTACTTGGATATTAAGGTACTCCTTTTAATAGAGCACCGGAGCAAAGCATTAACACTCCGTGAAAACATGTGTCCCTCACATCACCGCCATCCCCTCCGGACAGTGACATGTGCATACAACTTGTAGATACAATCTAAGCAATAAGTATAGAGCTCAAATCTAAGATCATGGCACTCGGGCCCTAGTGACAAGCATTAAGCATAACAAGATTGCAACAACAATAACTTCATAAACTTTGTAGATAGACAATCATAATGTAACAATCCATCGGATCCCGACAAACACAACACCGATTACATCAGATGAATCTCAATCATGTAAGGCAGCTCATGAGATCATTGTATTGAAGTACATGGGGAGAGAATACCAACTAGCTACGGCTAGAACCCGTAGTCCATGGGGGAACTACTCACGGAGCATGATGGAGGCGATGGCGTTGATGGAGATGGCTTCCGGGGCACTTCCCCGTCCCGGCGAGGGTGCCGGGACGAGACTCTCGTCCCCGAAACGGAGTTTCGCGATGGTGGCGGCGCCCGGAGTCTTTCTCGGAGTTTCGTCAAGAGTTACGGTGTTTTTAGGTCGAAAGGGGTTATATAGGCGAAGAGGCGGCGCGAGGGGGCACACGGGGCGCCACACCACGGGCCGGCGCGGGCCCGGGCCAGGCCGCGCCGCCCTATGGTGTGGTGGCCCTCCGGCCCCTCTCCGACTCTTCTTCGGTGTTACGGACGCTTCCGGGAAAAATAGGAGGTTTGGTCTTCGTTTCGTCGAATTCCGAGAATATTGCCCGAACAACCTTTACGGAACCAAAAACAGCGAGAAAACGAGAGCCGACACTGTGGCATCTTGTTAATAGGTTAGTTCCGGAAAATGCATGAAATCATCATAAAGTGCAAGCAAAACATGTAAGTATTGTCATAAAACAAGCATGGAACAACAGAAATTATGGATACGTTGGAGACGTATCACTGACCAATTTTGGAGCCCAATAGAATCGCCGGCAACCCCGTGCCGGCCGCTTCGCCAAGGGTGCGAATCGGGTGCGCTGGCGCATCGCGGAACGACGTTTTTCGTAGGTGGGGGCACCTTGTCAGCTAGGGGACGCGGCGGTTCGCATCGGAAACGACGCGGGGAGGTTGGTCATCGGCGTTCATGGCCTCCCGCGCAGAAACCAAAACATCGAGGGTGGCGACTGGACACGCGGCGTCCACCTACCTTACCCATGCGCCTTCAATGCGCGTCCGCCGCCTCCCATAAAACCCCACCGCCGCGCACTTCTCTCTTTTCCCCGCCGTCCAACCCTAGCCGCCGCCGTCCTCAACCTCTGCGCGAACCACCACCCACACGCACCCTGCCGACACGATGGCACACAACGACCAGACCGGCGGCAGCGGTGGCGGCATGCTCCGCTCGACGCAGCTGACGTTCGACGAGGCCGACGTGCTGTACTGGCACCGCATCCCCGTGCCAGTACAGTACGAGGCCGACAGCTGGTCCTTCGGGACGTCCAGCGGCGACGAACTGGACTTCAGCGCCTTCGACTCCCCGCGCCGCTAGATGTTTATTTTTAGTTTTTTAATTTGAATTCACGTTAAATTTGTACAAATTTCATTCGAACTTCGTATAAATATCTTTTTCAACATTTGAATTTGATTTACTAAATATATCGGGACCACCGGTTTGGAGGCGCAGGTGTGGGAGCAGCGTCCCCAAATAGAGGATGTTGTGCCGGCGACCCCCAAACGGAGTTGCCGACGCCCCTGCCGGCGCCTATTTGACGGCTACCGGTGGAGAGCATCTCCAGTCGCGTCCACCAAATGATGTTTGGGGGACGGCGGACAAGAAATGGAGAAAAATGTGTTCCAGTCGCGTCCCCAAAGCTAAATAGCGCCTCATTTTATGTCCGGCGTCCCCGGTAGAGACTCTGTACATAGTCTCTACCGGGGACGCCGGACACAAAAATAGCGTTCGGACGCATGCATGCAGCCCCTACTCCCCACATGTTATTCTCTTTTCCCACACTTTCTCTCACCTACTTTTCCCACATGGGGTGGTCTCTTCTATTAAAATGCATGTATCCGAACGCTGTTTGAGGGACGCGGCTGGGAGGGTCTCTTTTTTTACAGATTTTTAGTCTCTTTTTATCCGACGCGATCCCCCCAAATCATTTGTGCCGGACGTTTTTCGAGGGACGCGACTGGAGATGCTCTTAGTCAGTTTAGTATCGAGGTTTGCCCAATGCCCACTTGCCAATTGGATTCACCGCCGATCGGGCATTGGCTTCCATATCTGTAACAGTTGCACCAGTAAAGTACCAGTCGGCTTTACCACACATCCATGATACATGTCCTTCGAGGCGGAAACATCGATCATCACCAAGAAGCCTAAAAAGCAGTGATTAGGATGCAAGACGACGATACCTACCTTCTCCCGCGAAACCTGCTTCACCCACTTCGGATCCACCAAAGCTAATACTGTACTGGTACAAAATTAGACCCATCATTTGCATAATAATGAACAATGATACGGCATCATGAGCAAGATCTATTAATTTTACGAATATACATTCCCATTTCAGAGTTTGTTTATGTACTAATAACAGTAATCCTACACCATTATTCGGCGTACATGCAGGCCCTCAAAGCCATCACAATCCACGAATCTGACACCAGTGTACTTGCGAACTTGAGTGAGGCCGAGACACACGAGCACGTCCAAACACACGTCCCGTACGCCATGCTCTGATCCAACCGACGCTGTCACGCACAGCCGCCGCTGTCTCCCGCCATCCTCTCGACGGCGCGCCACAGGCGCCGGGTCTCGGCGAGCGCGTCCTCCGCCGGCAGCTCGGCGCGGCAGCATGGGCAGGTGTTGCGGCGCGCCAGCCACCGCAGCGCGCACGGCCAGTGGAACCGGTGCGCGCACGGCCGAAGCACGCACACGCCGCCGCGCCCTGGCGCCATCTCCTCCCTGCAGATCGCGCACGGCGTCCCGTCCCCGCCCGCGGTGGGCAGCGCAAGCACGGCCGCGTGCGACGCGCCTCCGCGTCCCCCGACGTCCTTGCTACCGCCGCCAGCCACGTCGCGGTCCTCCGACACGGCGTCCGCGAACCGCCGGCACTTGGCGGCCGTGTCGAGGTAGGGCGCGACGGCGGCCCAGGGCGTGGCGCCGAGGCCCGAGATGGAGAGCGCGTTGCGCACCACGTCGTCCACGAGCAGCGCGTGCCAGTCCACGGGCGAGGTGGAGGAGGCGGCCGGGGAGTAGGAGTCGCACATGGCGACGAGCAGGAGCGCGGCGTCGAGGTCGGGCGTGGGGAGGTTGAGGAGGTGGTGCGAGCCGTCGGGGGAGAGCGCGGGGATGAGCAGGAGGAGGGAGCGGAGGAGCACGCGGCCGAGCAGCGCCGCCTTGGCTGGGAGAGGCATAGAGCGGAGCCGCGCGAGCGCGCGGGCGAAATGCGGCGGGGAGAGGAGGAGGAACGCGAGGCGGCCGCGCTGCCGGCGCGCGTCGGCGGCGATCACCCGCGCCAGCGAAGGGAACTGCACGGCCGGAATGGACGAGAGGAGGGCCGCCATTATGGTCTCGGACGACGAGAGCGTGGGCGAGTGGACATGGCTGGCCTCCATCGGGATCGCGGGCAGCTTTGGAGGGAGTGGAGTGAGATGGTGGGAAATCTCCTTTTTGTAGGGTGTGTCTAGGAACTTGTGTAAATCTGCAGACTAGTCAAAAAAAAGGAAATATCATACATTAGTATACACATGATACTAGTTTATGATACTATCTCCACAATGCATAATATCATAGATAGTATCGTAGTATTATCATATTTAATATTTTGTAGAATCTCAATGCAAATTTGTGTACATGATGTGTTTATCATTAAATTTTCTAGTTTTACATGCTATGATACGGTATCATATTATGATATCGCTCTCACTCTCACCTCATTAATTGGTGCGCCACATTAAATTTTTGCCAACATGGCATGTATAATACTAGTGGCGGAGCTTGGTGGAAGTTGCTGGGGGGGGCAAAATAAAATTCATGAGTTCATGGGGGGGGGGGGCAAAATACACAAAAATCCATAATATAGTCTCTCCAAAAAAAAAATCTTCAGTGCATGTGCAAATCATGGGGGGGCGGTGGCCCCCCCTGACATGCACTAAGCTCCGCCACTGCATAATACTACTTATAATACTCCCATTGTGGCTACTCTAAAAAAAGTGGACCCCAAAATCATAATCTAGTGATCAGTGTCAAAACGTACATTCTTCCTCTCGTCTCGACATCAAGTCGCCCGGTTCACCTTGAACAAGATTTCACCGAAATTGCAGTCATTTAACTGTTGTTAGGTACAGAATTATTTTCCGTCACGAAATATTTTAGCACATGAATTCAATCCGAAATTAAGTACTCCAATATGAACTAGGAAGATAGGCAAGGCGGTACGCCGCGTCCGTGATGCCAATCTTTTAGTATACGTAGTTAGTGATCATTTTTTCGGATTTTCTAGAAATTAGGCGTCTGATTTTTATTATGTCTTAGTCACCTAATTAACGGTTAGATTTAACGTTAAGATTTGTGCAACCTGTTGCCATTTTGGCTGGCACATTCCCTACGCGTGCGAGTCTACGCAGATTCTGTTTGTCGTGGGCTGCTACGTCTGCCCTCCGCTGTGGGCTTTTTGATTTGTTTCTTGCCGTGCCCGGTAGCATGTAGGCTTTTTGTATTTTGTTTTTGGCTTTGTTGTTCCTTTTTTGTGCGTAACGAGCTACTATCCTTCGAAAAAAGGTGTGGATCAAATGATCGGCTGACATATAACTAGTTACATATGAATTATAACTGAGTAATTTTGAGTTGCGCGTGACTTCCAACTGTAGCAACACATGGGTTGCAACTAAGAAAAATGTCCATAAACGTTGGATAACATCGTAGTTCGTGCTAGCCTAGGGAGTTAGATATTGGTTGTAATTGAGATTTTATCAGTTTCATATGGGTTGTAACTGATTTTTTTTTTGCAGTGGCATGTGGGTTGCGACTGACATTTTCTAGTTCCACACAGGTTGCATGTGGGTTGTAACTGAGACTTTTCCAGTTGCATGTGGGTTGCAACTACGATTTTCCTAATTGCATGTGGGTTGCAACGAAATTTTCCTAGTTGCATATGGGGTATAACTAAGATATTTGTAGTTGCACATTTGTTAAACTTGAGATGTTTCCAGTTTTATATGGGTCGCAACTGAGATTTTCCAGCTGCATGATGGTTACAACTGAGTTTTTTCCAATTGCACGTGGGGTGCAACCATGATTTTTTGGTCGGACGTGCGTTGCAACCGAAATTTTTCTGTCGCATGTGGGTTGCAGCTGATATGTTCTCAGTTACACAAATGGTGCAATTAGGATTTTTCTAACTGTATGTGGGCTGCAAGTGACCCTTTTGCAGTTGCACTTAAGTTGCAATATACATTTGTCTGCACATGAGTTACAACTATTTAATTTAGTGATAATACGAGTATGTATTTTTCTCATATAATCGTACTTTAAGGTAACAAGAAAATAACAAACCTCACACAATAATTGGCTTTTTTTTTTGTTGCTGGTGTGGCTGCTTGGGTGGTCTCTGGTGCTCTATTTGTAGGCCTAGATAATACGATCATGAGAGCCCACCGTCCATGAAGAACACAGCCCATGAAGAATGAACGCGAATATCGCCGCGAGATATTGACTGCCAAAACTAAACATCTTCGGTGATAAACCGTGGACATAGGTGACTGAGATTTAATATCTCAGTCACCTGATCTCCAGCTGTGCCCTTATTTCTTTGGTTCTTTGGTTTTGAGCCGTAAGCTTAAAAGTCTTCTCAAAGGTACCGTAGGAAAAACCTTAAGTTCTAAGGTTTGTACTTTTTAGCCGTTGTGTATCTACCTTTTAAGTGGTAAATATTAAAAAGAAAAGTCTTGTCAAAGTTACTGTAGAGGTACCCTGAAGTTTGTTGGAATGTGCTTTTTGAACGGTTGTGTATCTATCATTTTAAGTGGTGGAACTTAATTTTTTTAATCTAAGTTACCGTAGTAGAAAAACGTTGAAACTACATTGTAATTCAAATGGTAAAGATTAAACAAAAAGTTATCTTAATTTCATCATAGGAGAATCCCGAAGTTTGTTGGAGAGTGTTTTCACAGCATTTGGGTATCTAACCGTTGGAGAGTTGTTGTTGCAGCTAAAGAGTTGTGTAGGAAAATTTATGTCAAAGAATTACCGTTCTTGTACTAACGGAAACTTACCATTGGAAAATTACCGTCGAGAAATTTTGCACACCGTTGAAAATTTACTGTTTGGTAACTATTGCCGAAATGAATGTCTGTTAATTACTACATGAAAATAGTGGAGTACTTTTTTATTGACTTATTGCGTTAGAACCCCGAAGCTACTTAGAAGAATGTAGTTACAGTTGAACAATCGCCGAAGGATTACTATTCACAAAAACTTCCCTTAAAAAATAACACCTTACATTGAACTTTTTTGCTGGATAACTACCGCCAAAAAATTACCGTAGGGCAACTTCAATTGAAGAATTACCATTGGCAGCTGTAAAGTAGGCAGTTACCTTTGAAGAGTTTTGGCAAAAAAAAATGTTATTGGAAAATTACTGGGCATGCATCGTCAAAAAAGTAATTGTCGAAGAATTGCCACGGGATAAATAATGGTAGAAAACTACTGCTGAAGAATTGTACATAAGATTTACAATCGCATTATTACCGCTCAACAATTACTATTGGATAACCGCCAACGGGAAAATATAATGAGTTGCAGCCGAAGAATTGCTGATGTAAAGTTACTATTCATGCAGCAACGAAAAATAGGTTTCAAAAAATTAGGCATCGTCAAATAATTACCATACGATAATTAGTAGTGTAAATTGCTTCGAAGATTTACTATCAAAATCTACTGATGCGTGATGAAGAATTATGTCAAAAACTTACTAACAAAAATACCGCTGATGTATTCGTCTAATTACCACCAAAACATAATGTTCACTGATGGAAAAAATATTGTTGGAAATTCCTCTAACTACCAAAATATATTGTTCATCCATGGTACTTTTTATCTACGCGATGAACAATAACCCAATGGGTTGTGTTGCGAGAAAAGGGAACAGCCGACGGCGAGAGGAAGGAGAGAAGATGAATGGGGAGTGAGGGTGAGAAAAGGGAGTGAGAGGAGAGAGGGTGGTGAGACTATTTATGGCGTGCCTTCTCGATGCGGGCCGGCTTCTACCCTCTTTTCCCCTCGCGTGCAAGCATTTCCCCACCTTGCGCTCGCCAGCGCCTGCCTCGCTGAGAATGCCCGAGTCGAGTGTGCCTTCGGAGCCAAATTTTGGGTCGCTTTAAGAACCGTGCGATGCAGGAACACGGAAACCTGTGCCACACCAAACGGGCTAAACTTGTCCAACGCATGCGGGAAACACAGTTGCAAGCACCCAAACTGACCCTAAAGGGATGATGTCACTTTCCTATTACTTGACAAGCTACATCGTGAAACAAAATGGACTCTGTTGTAAGTCACATTGAAAAGGTTAGTCATCATGACTCAATGCTACTTGGGAATCGGCACCCTTCTAGGAGCTCCTACCAATTGATCGATTGTTAGTTAGACTCCAATCATGTCTAAGTCGCCACGACCCTGCAGGGTCACACTTTTAAGAGCTAGGAGGAGGCCGATGTGATCCGACTGAAATAGAGTAGGTCGATTTGGACTCGGACCAGGCCAGGACTGGGGCAATGATTTTGACTCACAATATCCAAAGTAGGGCTCAAGTGAGTGGGTTGCAAGTTTTGTGGAGCCCACACTCACTCCCTATATAAAATGGGGCGAAGGCTTCCTGATGGCGTGTACTCGACGTATGCAGACACTGTTGGGGAACCCCAAGAGGAAGATGTGATGATCACAGCAGCAAGTTTTCCCTCAGTACGAAACCAACACTAGTAGGAAAAGCCTTATAGATGAGATCTTATTTCTGTGGCGCACCAGCTGCTCATGCGCCACAGAAACTTTTTCTGTGGCGCATCAATCTTGGTACGCTACAAAAATAGCATATTTTTGTGCCGCACCCAAATCTCATGCGCCACAGAAACTCGGTGGGACCCACACCCTGCCAGCCCCAATAATTGGTTCCGCTATTTCTGTGGCGCTGGACCTGGTGCGCCACATAAATATGGCATTCTGTGGCACTGGTGCTGGTGCGCCACAGAAATATGGCATTCTGTGGCGCACTGGTGCTGGTGCGCCACAAAAATAGCACCCTTATAACACCCACCGTGCCCCTCCCTCGCTCGTACCCCTCTCCCTCTCCCCCACGACACTCGCCGCCGCGCGCCACCGCCTTCCTCCGCGACGGCAATGGGGCGCGCTGCCGCCGCCGCCTTCCTCCGTGACGTCCGCATGCCGCCACGCTCCACGCATCCCCGCCACCACCAGCAAAACCCGTTGCGGCGTGGAGGAGGAGGGGCCGCCGCGTCAAGGAGGAGGAGGAGCCGCCGCTTCGGCATGGAGGAGGGCGAGCTGCCGCATCAACGAGGAAGAGGAGCCGCGCGTCCTCCTCCTCGACCCTTGCCGTCATCGTCGGCGGGCGCTCCCCTCCCCTCCCTCTTCCTCTCCCGAGCACAACCTGCTCGACGAAATGCCTCGTCTAAAACTTAGCTCTGCACTGCCAGTGAATCAAAAGCATAAGAGCCAGAGCATAGTTCCCCAAATGAATGCGTTTCATCTGGATTGATCATCAGTTGTATGCAAACCAGACAACAACATAATATTTCTCACAACGACACAACCTACATAGTACAGCAATCAGATCAACGACAAAATGACACCATCAATTAAGAAACTACCATGTCAGTTAGTTTTATTGAGATGTTGGCGGACAACGATTGGAGAGGAGTGGCGGCTAGGGGACGGCGATTGGGGAGCAATCATGCGGGAAAAAAGCGGTTGGGAGATGTCTTCAGGAAAGGATGGTTTTTACCAAAAGAAGTAAATTAAACTGATAAACTATTTACAAGTGTCTAAAGTTGATATATGCTAACCTTCAAATAAACTTAGGTCTGCTTGTTATAAAAAAAAGAAAACTTAGCTCTGCTTAGTTAAGCCCCTGGGATAACCAATGCCTGATTTTATGGCTTCTAGCACCAAGTAAGGATAACATGCTCCAACCTTCCAGGGTTTACTTTTTCTTTGAGAGTACATCAGCCATGAACTTCTTCTTTGAGAGTACATCAGTCAGACTTCTTTTATATGGATGCGATTGTTCCCCTAGAATTTAAGACGCAGAGTAGCTGCTTTTTTTTGTTAATTTCTTGTAGATGGCCCAAAGGTGAACAGAGCAAAGCTATAGCCCTTGGTCTAGAAGGCGCAAAGGCCCGAGCAGCAGGGCGCATGTCCTGGTACAATTTGTTGAAGAGAGGGAGTGACATTAAAGCACACGATAGTGTAGAACTAGGAAGAGGATGTAAACAACAAATGATACTAACATTGAACATTTCAAACCCATGGTTCCATGGTTGCTAACGAGTGCAGTATTTACATGCTTTAGATGCAACAACTTGTGGTAGACACATATATTCTTAAAACAATGGTATGAGCATACCCTGTACTAGGACATTACATACTTGTATTTTTATTTTATATTGTATTATGAGATGTGGATAAAAGGACAAGACATAAGTAATAACTAACTAATGAATCGGAAGAAATGGCTCTGTGCACAAGTTCTTTGGTATTTCTAACCATATTAGTCGCATCAAGTATGCATCATATCCATTTTGTTGTGAAAAAAATTATGTTCTCACTTATTATTTATTAAACATAGCCTACACCTTCAAAATGAATGTTCATGCTCACTGGTTGCTATATAGTTGATACCACTTAGCTCTTTCTTCCATTTTAGTGCTGATGATTAGAATGTTCGGTCACTACACTTTGGTGGCGGCGCAAGCGAGTCTGGTGTGATGGCACAAATATCAATGTCTTGTGCATCCTACCGGCCTCGCTTACTCTGTCCCTGAATGTGAATATTTATTTTGACCAACAAAATATGAGGCATGCTATCTACTTGGTGTTCTTCGTTTATTTTGGTATTTCTTTGAGAGAGTGACGATGATTAGAATGTTCGATCACTACACTTTGGGAGCGGCGCAAGCGAGCTTGGTGTGATTGCACAAATATCAATCTCTTGTGCATCCTACCGGCCTCGCTTATGCCGTCCCTAAATATGAATATTTATTTCGACCAACAAAATACGAGGCATGATATCTAGTTGGTGGTCTTCGTTTATTTTGGTATTTCTTCGAGAGAGTGCCGATGATTAGAATGTTCGGTCACTACACTCGGGGGAGGGGCAAGTGAACCTGGTGCGATGACACAAATATCAATCTCTTGTGCATCCTATTTGGATTCACTTACCCCTTCCCTGAATGTTAATATTTGTTTCGACCAACAATGTATGAGGCCCTTGTCATTCCATTTGCTTTGGTACTTCAGAATACCGATGATTAGAATGTTCGGTCACATGTACACTCTGGGGTGGCGCCCGCGAGCCTGGTGTGATGGCACAAATATCTATCTTTTGTGCATCCTACCTGGCATCGCTGACACCATACCGGAATGTTAATATTTGTTTCGACCAACAAAGTATGAGGCATTCCATTTAGTTCATACTAGCTACTTGTCTCTTATTTGAGTTGACACTTCTTAATTGCATTGGCCGATGATTAGAATGTTTGGTCACTTGTACACTCTGGGGTGGGGTCAGTGAACCTGGTGTGATGACACAAATATCAATCTCTTGTGCATCCTACTTGGCTTCGCTGACCCCATCCCTGAATGTTAATATTTGTTTTGACCAACAAAGTATGAGACATATGCTATCTAGTTGATACTTGGCTCATATTTGAGTTGGACTTATTCGTTTATTTTGGTCTTTCTTCCATTTTAGTGCCGATGATTAAATTTTGTGGTCACTACACTTGGGGGCGGTGCCAGTGAGCCTAGTGTGATGGCACAAATATCAATCTCTTGTGCATCAGACTTGGCCTCACTAACACCGTCCCTAAATGTTAATATTTGTTTCGACCAACAAAGTATGAGGCATCACCACGAACTATTCGCCGATGATTAAAATGCTTGGTCACTCTTACACTCTGGGGTAGAGCCAGTGAGCCTGGTGTGATGAAACAAATATCAATCTCTTATGCATTCTACCTGGTCTCACTGATTCCATCCCGGAATGTTAATAGTTGTTTTGACCAACAATGTATGAGGCATATGCTATCTAGTTGATACTACTTGGCTCGTATTTGAGTTGGACTTATTCTTTTATTTTGGTCTTTCTTCGAGATAGCGGTGATGATTAAAATGTTTGGTCACCGTACACTCGGGGGTGGCGTAAGAGAGCCTGGTAAGATAGCACAAATATCAATCTCTTGTGCATCGGACTTGGTCTCACTTACACCATCCCTGAATGTTAATATTTGTTTTGACCAACAATGTATGAGACATTTATTTATTATATGGTATTTCTTCCATCTTAATCAGGGGAGGAACCGGATGAAGACCCCGATGCAAGCGAGCCTGGCGGGGAGAGAGGAGGGAGCAAAGGAGGAACCGGATAAAGACCACTTTGTATCTCGAAATGGTGAAATTTGTATGAATTAAGAGTTGTATGTAAAACATTTGACACTTGCACTATATATGTATCTTGATCGAGCTCTAAGTAATGTGATGATGATGTTTATATTATATATGTGTAATGTACATGCTATTTATATTGTATCTGCATATTTCTGTATATAATCTGTATAATATATGTATATTACTGTATATAACCTGTATGTGTATAACAGACAGTACAAAATCGTGTATAATACGAGTAAATTCTGTGGCACACTAAACACTAATTATGTGGCACACCTCTTTCTGTGGCGCACCGAAGCACGGGTGCGCCACAGAACTCCTTGATTCTGTGGTGCATGGGCTGGTGCGCCACCGAATTCTTATTTTTGTGGCGAAGATTCTGTGGCGCACCATCCATGCGCCACAGAATATGTATTTTGGTGCGCCACTAATGAGGCTTTTCCTACTAGTGCAAGGTTTAATCGACCAGTAGGAGAAATGCGTGACTTCTGAAGGTGTTGCTGGCTGACTAGTGGCAGGGTGCACTACCAGCGTCAGCAACAACGTGAAACCTGCACACAACACAACCAAAGTACTTTGCCCCAACTTACGGTGAGGTTGTCAATCTCACCGGCTTGCTGAACACAAAGGATTAAAAGTATCCAATGGAAGGAGATATTTGCAGAAAATAAACAGAACACGATTGCAGTTAAATTTATCAGTAAAGGAAATAGGACCGAGGTCCACGGTTCACTAGAGGTGTCTCTCCATAAAAAATAGCATGTTGGGTAAACAAATTACAGCTGGGAAATTGACAGAATATATCGATCGATACATGACAAGATGATTAATATGTTAATTTGGTATTGGGCATTACAACATAATACATAGACCGTAATCCAACTGCGTCTATGACTAATAATCTACCTTCAGGTTAGCGTCCGCACCCCTTCCAGTATAAAGTTACAAGCAACATACTATCGCATTAAGAAATGTGTGTAAAGTAAACATTAGAATTACCCTTGGATAAAACATTGTTGGGTTATCCCTAGTAGCAACAACACATCTACAATCTTAGAAGTTATAAAGTCACTCTCCCAGGAAACTAGAGGCATGAACCTACTATCGAGCATAAATACCCCCTCTTGGAGTCACAAGTATCCACTTGGCCAGAGTTTCTACTAGCAACGGAAAGCATGTAAGATCACAAATAACATATGACATGAATATATAATCAATCTTAACATAGTACACAATATTCATCGGATCCTAGCAAACCAAACATAGAGGATTACATAAAGATGATCTTGATCATGTAGGGCAGCTCACAAGATCGATACATGAAGCACAAAGTGGAGAAGACAACCATCTAGCTACTGCTATGGAGCCATACTCCAGGGATGAACTACTCACGCATGACTTCGGAGGTGGGCATGGCGATGTAGATGCCTCCGGCGATGATTTCCCCCTCCGGCAGGGTGCCGGGAAGAGCTTCAGAACCCCCGAGATGGGTTCGGCGATGGCGGCCGCGACGGAACTTTTCGTGTATTTTGGCTCAGGTATCCAGGGTTTTCCCGAGAAGATGTATAAATAGGCTGAGGATTGAGGTCGGTGGGGTGCCTGGGGGTCCCAAACCATCCCTTGGCGTGGGCCAGCCCTAGGCCGCGCCTAGGGGTGGTTTGGGCGCCCTGGTGCGCATCTTCGTCCCCCCTCCGGACTTCGTCTTCGTTTCAGTAAAATATTAACTTCGGCTTTTGTTTCGTCCAATTCCGAGAATATTTACTGTACAACTTTTCTGAAATACAAAAACAACAGAAAACAGGGAACTGGCACTGTGGCGTCTTATCAATAGGTTAGTGCCGGAAATCATGTAAAAGTACAACGAAGTATAAACAAAACACATATGAATTGGTGTAAAACAAGCATGAAGCATCAAAAATTATAGATACGTTTGAGACGTATCACTGCCCAAAGGGCACGGTTCATCTAGGTTCGACAATATTGTGGGATCCGATCGGAACGAGGTCTGCACTGCCCTGACGCGCTTCATCAAGTTTCGCACATGCGCATCTAGTGGTAATCCTCGTGGACTTCTACCTCACATAGTTCTTGGGAGTACCGCGTAGGAAAAGTTCTTTGTTTTCTCTATGTGTCCCAACATCCTCTCATGTTTCCATAATATCTAAACTTTTGACAATGTTGTTTGGCTTATTGTGGGTGACTTTAACCTTATTAGATCCCCGTCTGTCAGGAATAAGCCTTGAGAAACATCAATGAAATGCTTCTCTCTAATAAGGCCATTAGTAACCTAGGGCTTCTAGAGATTCGAAAAGTCAGGAAATTTACCTAGAGTAATATGCAATCTTCCCATCTTCTGCAGAGGCTGGATTGGTTTTTCACCTCTTAGTCTTGGACCCTTTACTAGGTGCCAAGGACCTCCTTTCCAAATACAAGGGGTCACCACAAAGGCTAGTTGCATGCACGAAACCTACACCAACATGTGGCAACCGGCGGGAGAGGTGGCAAGAGGGCCACGCAGCTGTCCAACATGCGAGCCTCATTGCCGTCTTTGATGCTACGTCCTTGAGTCATCTTGTCATCCTGCTTCTGCGCGTAGGGTGGCAGGGCACTGTACCTGACATGCATTAAATGCGTCTGCGACCTTCCCAGGGAGATGTCACCACGTGTCTTCCATGCGCTCCCGAGGGAGGATGCGTCTCTGAACACCGGGAACACTCCATATGCAGAGATCGAGGCGCAGCGCCAGGGCAAGAGTTCTTCCCGGGTAGCACCTCTTCACGCGGGTTCGCCGTTGACAGGGACACGTAGAGCTGCCACGAGTAGGCGCTTCACCAAGGGTTCCCGGGCTGCCCGCTAGGAAAGAGTTGCGCCTTTCGGCAAGGTCCCCTGAGGCGAGCTCTCGAAAATATCTTGTGGCACAAGCTAAAGACATCATCGATAAGATCTGCCGCAGGAGCTTCCCCTGCCCATCCTTGGCAGAGCCACCACCGAGGTGCCCTTCTTTTGAAGATGTAGATCTTGTACTCCTCGACTCTTTTCTTGTGCGTTGGGTGATGAAGGAGTCCGGCGTGCCCCATCCCCAGGGGTATTTATACTGGGAGCACCGATTGCATCATCATCGTTTTCTCCCAGCAAAGCATCGTGCGCTCTAAAGTAATAAAAAGTAGCATCGTCTCCATTTCAGAAACAATATGACACAGATCGAGGGTATTATATATTATCTCTTATAAAGGAAAAGAATGATTGGCTGTACATGTGGTGCGGTCTTGCCAATTTCATTAAGTGTTAGAGAATCTCCAACCGCGTCCCCCAAACCGTCCCCCAAACCGCGCCGGATTGAGCGTTTGGGGGACGTGTTTTGTTCGTGCCGCGTTTGGGGGACGTCGCTCCCCAGCCGCGTCCCCCAAACGCCGCCCCCAAACATTTAAAATAATTTTTTTAACACATAAACCATTTATATCAAATGTAGCATATGAAAAAAAATGTTTTCGAGGATTGTTTTCAAATTAAATTACAACAAACAATAAAACAAGTAATCAAATATAATAAAAAGGGCTAGATGATACATCAAGGTGCCACGGTATTTTCTTTGATCCTCCACCAATGCTCAACGAGATCAGCTTGAAGTTGCTCATGCACATTGCTGTCACGGATCTCTGCGTGCATGGCGAGAAAATCAGCAAAATCTGCAGGCAACTCATGATCAACCTCCGCGAGAGGGCCTTGACACTCATAGGGACCAACATGTGACCTAACATGATTCTTACGGTCATCCTCGATGATCATGTTGTGCATGATCACACAAGCCTCGCATCACCTCCCACATTTGGTCGTGAGACCAGCTTAGAGCAGTGGTACCGGACAATGGCAAATTGTGCTTGAAGCACACCAAATGCCCGCTCGACATCCTTCCCGCAAGCCTCCCGTCGTGTAGCAAAGTGAGAATTCTTCGGACTCGATGGATTCGAGATTGTTTTGACAAAAATGGCCCATTCTGGATATATACCATCGGCTAGATAATAGCCTTTGGTATATTGGTGGCCATTGATCTCATAGTTGCATGGTGGAGCATGCCCTTCCACTAGTCTGCTGAACACCGGAGACCGCTGCAACACGTTGATGTCATTATGTGATCCCGCCATGCCAAAGAAAGAATGTCGAATTCACAGGTCATAATCTGCCACAGCTTCAAGCACCACACTGCAATATCCATGACGCCCTTTGTATATACCTTGCCAAGGAAACGGGCAGTTCTTCCATGCCCAGTGCATGCAATCGATGCTTCCAAGCATTCCAGGAAATCCTCTGGCAGCATTTTGTGCCATGATCCTTGCAGTCTCTTCCTCGCTTGGCCCTCTCAAGTAGTATTTGCCAAACTTTCCCACCACAGCTCGGCAAAACTTGTACATGCACTCAATGGCAGTAGACTCACTCATGCGAAGGTAGTCGTCCCGTGTATCGGCGAGTGCTCCGTATGCAAGCATCCTCATGGCGGCGGTGCACTTCCGAATGGATGAGAACCCGAGAACGCCTACGGCGTCGACCTTGAGCTTGAAGTAGGGGTCGAACTCTCGAACGCCGTGGAGGATATTCATGAACAGGCCCTTGCTCATCCCGTACCGGCGCCGAAAATTGTCGGCATGTGTTGCCCCGTCGGCGAAGTAGTCGTTGTGCGGCATGGCATGCCCCTCCATCCTCTCGCCGGGGCTTCGACTTCCTTCTTCCCGGCCTTGATCCTCCGCGGCGCGGCCTCTTCCTCTTCTCCGCCTCGGCGTCAAGCATGTCCTCGGAGGGACGCGATGATCAGCAAATGCTCCCGCAGGTCGTCGTCGAACGCTTGCTCGTCCTCCAGCAGCAGGGCAACCATCTCATCGTCGCTGTCCATGGCTAAAGCAAAATCAATGGTTAAGATTGCGCCGAGGCAGACGACGGAACAAACAGCGACCAATCGTGCCTACCTGGCAAGTCGTCGAGCACCTTCTGTGCGCGGAGGTGGGGCGGATTTGACGGCGCGTTCTGGGAGGCGCCGGGCGACGCGGCGGCGGCGGCACGACCGGCGGGAGCCCCAGCCGCGACAACGGTGCTGACTCGCAGCACAGATCAGACGCCCAAACGGCCAGGAAATCCAGCGGCGGCGTTGGGGTGGGAGGCGCGGGAAGGAAGGAGCGACGAGAAAAGAGGCGCGAACCAACGGTTTATGCAAATAGTCTCCAACATGTGGGAGCCCGTCTCGCTTTTCGTTGTGTCCGGCGTCCCCGGAGCTTCCCCTGTGGGACGGGGACGGGCTCGGGGCGCCGGACACCGTATCGGGCCGCGCCGGACAAAAATGGGCTTTGGGGGACGCGGCTGGAACGCTTTTTTTGTCCGGCGCGCCCCAAATCCCTTTGGGGGACGCTTTGAGGGACGCGACTGAAGATGCTCTTATGCTACTGCGACAAGCCTATATAGCAAGTGTTATGCTACTGCTACACGAAAAGTGTTTTTGGCTCTTGGACACGAGTGCTCATGCTGTTTTAAAAAGAAAAGGAAAATCATACATATTTGTTTTAAAAAAATCTAAAAGTAAATTTGGACATAGTAAATGACGTAACCTACAAGTGTGTAAAATTTTAATATGAAACTCTTTATATTGAAGGCTACACAAAAAAGACAAATCTGTTTAAATTTGGAGATTTGAAATATGCATAACCAGATCCACACGTTTGTCCTTTTTGTGTAGCCCAGAATATTTTATATTTGAAATTGAAATTTTGCATATTTATGGGATAATTCATTGGCTACATCATGATATTTTTTTTAATTTTTTTTAAAACACGTAAGTGTGATTTTTTATTTTTTTAAAACAGCAGGATCACCGGGGAGCCAAAAATCGCTGTCCACTGCTACAAGCCTATATAGCATCAGCAAGTCTCCCCCTCTCAATGGTTGGTCATTAACAATACTTCAGTTCTCGCCTACTTTTGATAGCATTTTTTTTTTGTTTAACATACTTGCACCGTGCGATTTCGATTTCACAATATTTATGATCCTATTTGATCACTACCCCTTGCTTCATACTCCGCCGCATATTTGGTGGTGATGTGGTATATATTATTCGGGCGTGACTATTTCTCAGTCGACTGAGAAGTAACTTCGTTCTGAGTCAGACGATGTCATCAAAGTTCAGTTGCAACTCATGAGTTATGACTAGCACAAATCATGATGCAAATCAAATGGTGTAAGACTTTACTAACCACGAAGTTAGTTCTAGTCGAGAACTAGCAAATCCCATATTATTCAGCGCATTTTGGTATCTCACCCAAACCAAGTGATCAATTGTTTTTGTGTATATCTGTCTTCTCGGTTAAAACTTAGAATTAGAATTTATATTGTGTCTAGCAAAAGAAGACAGAGCGAGTAGTCCGCTAAATGCAGGCTACTCTTGATTCTTGAAAATGATCAGAATCACCATGAAACGATCACACACAACACAGACATACATATATCCATGTAACGACCTTACATGGCAGCAGCAGCATCTTGCACAGACACGACGATACACAATACTGCGAGGTCTAGACTTTGCAGGCGCAAAATCACTCGCAGGAAGATTCACACACAAACGAATGCATATCCGAGGAACACTTAACTACCGATTCTACTTTATTATATGCGCGCACAACGTAACGACGACACGGCCGGCGAACGAACTATTAGTAGCTGATCAACAGGAGTAGAAGCGGAGGTCGCCGCCGGCGGCCGGTCGGCAGAGCGCTAGCCCATCAGCAGTTCTTGATGCAAAAGCACTTGCGCTGGAAGCTCCGAGTCTTGCAGTCGCCGTCGGGGAAGTTCTCCGTCCTGCAGACGCTGGCGCAGTTGGTGCTGCTCAGGCAGGCGCCCTTGAAGTTGTGGCTCTGCGAGATGCAGGTCCTCGCCTCCGCCACCGTCGTCGTCCCCAGCTCTGTAAATCCAAGAAAAGTCACAGTTCATATCAAATGGCTTGTGGGTGACAGAGCCAAGAACCAAAGAAACAAAATCACAACAACAGAGCACCAAGAACCAACGAACCTGTGGCGAGGAGGAGGAGAAGGAGGGCGGCGGACGCGGCCACACGGCGAGAAGAAAGTGCCATCTCTGCTTGGGCCGATGGAGACTAGGAGTGGGGAGTGGAAGATCACTAAGCGATCGAGCTCACTGCTTTCGCTTGCTTACTGCTGCTACGTTGATGGACTTGCAGGATGGAAGCTGGTGGGGGATTTTATAGGCAGATCTGAGGTGGTTGGCTAGTGGTGTTTAACTGCATCAATTGCTACCATGCCTCCGTGAACCAGGTCCAGGACAACCGGCCGATCAAGCTTCTCTACGGTAGTGGGCGGCCGCAATAATTCGATTGCCCAAGTGAGGTCTGGCCATTTCTCGGGGCAAATTACACCCATCGCCCAAATGGTGTCTGGTCATTTCAGATGCTAGTCTGGAATCGAATTATTGCTACACGCTTTCTTTAGATTCTGCCTTTTTTTTGAAATGGGCGTGATCGATCGCACCGCCGTCCTCGCGCTTTGTTTAGTTGTGTGATTGAATGGATGTGCCCACTTCCTTGCTGTTCGTAGATGGTGCAAGTCCCCGTTGTCTGCAACTGATGCCGTGACACACTCGCACGTCCTGGTCAGAAATTTGAGTGGTGGAGCATTCACGATTCCAAGGTGCACATTATTAGGAGAAAAATCACATTTCTTTTTATGCTCCATGTTTCTACACAGTAAACTCTGGAGTGGTTAGAGCATCTCTGACCGAACCCCTAAAAAGACATAGAAGAGGGTTTTTTTCACCTCTAACACTAAAACTGCCTCGAGCCGGAACCTAAGAGACTGGTGACAAAAACTTTCCCCACCTCTCCTATATTTGAGTGGCCGCCGACCGGTGATAAAAACTTTCTCCATCGCCCCACCGCCCACCGCATCAGCTCCTCCCACCGCCAAATCCGCCACCGCATCCGCGTTGGAGATGGCCGGATCTTCCCGCCACCGCTCCCCACCGCCCATCCACAACGCCAGCCGCAGTCGGGGCGGTCCGTGTCGCCGATCTGCCAGCCATGCAGACCTCCCGTCGAGATCACCGACCGGAACACCGGCTCATCTGGCTCGGCACCTTTGAGTCGGCGGCGCAGGCGGCCCGATGCACGACGTTGAGAACGTTCGCCTCCACAGCAACGACTGCGGGGAGCTCAACTTCCCACTCGGTTGCAAAGAGTCAAGCTCGCGAGGGAGGACCGTGGGGCGTGGGAGCACCTGGAGGCCGAGCACGCCGGTGAGGAGTACATGGCCAATCTCCGGCAGCTCAACCCCGAATGCGTAGTGGAGGAGGCGGCTCTGATGGCTCCGATGACTAGACATCTGATATATGAGAGGCGCCGCGAAGGATGGAAAACGACGGTGCCAACCTCGACGCAAATGGCGACGACGCCGGGCATTTAGAGGATAGTTTAGCTTAGTTTAAGTTTAAGTTTTAGTTTGAAGTACGTTTAGGTTAAATTTCATTTATGTTTTAGTTAAATCCTATGAACTATGTCGAAAACGTATGAAATCCTGTGAAATTTGTCCAAATGATGTGCTAGTTTTTGGGATCAGTTCTGCCGGCCACCGTTTAGAGGACTAAATTTATTCTCATCTATTTTAGTCTGCCATTGTGTCCTCTAATTTTTCGTCCTTCGGTTAGAGATGCTCTTAGAGACATCTCCTGCCAAGACCTTGGAGCAGCGAGCTCGCCACACCCTCGCTGCGTTCCACTTCTGATACGCTACTACTAACCTGCGCAACTCGGTTGAGAAACTGGCAAAGCTACTCTACTGACATGCAGTTATCATATTCTTACCATTTTGTTGAAAATTCAGAGTCTGACAAGTGCATCTCTATTTGTTCGTCTCCGGTGGCAACTACCAGAGTGCAAGGTACACAATGACATGATTGTATTTCCTCCTAAAAGGCTCTTACCTCTTAGATCTCCACGGGTGACTATCATCTATGTAATACGAAATTATTTAGTATCAGTCTCCCTCGAAACACACAAAATAATGAAAACAATAGATAAACGAGGAAGATCCAATCCTCTTTTCCTGTGGCTTTCATCTAAACTACAATCTACTTTAAGTGGTCTATCTTTCCAGACATATGCTTCTTTAAAACCTGATATCATATACATGTAGTTATTATGCAAACAGATGGGAGTCAGCAAACCATGAAGCTAACATATACAGCATAAGGTTCCAAATATTTTGAGGCCTATCTAGTGCATGTATTCTGTTTGTACTGCTACTATTGTTTTGGTGTGACTTATAATTTAATAAAGAGCTCGTATGCATCAATTGATGCAGAGATAGGGGTACCCCATTTTGAAAAAAATATGCAAAACACATAATGCGAAAGTGTAATTGTTGCATTCAAATCTGGAATGGTATTTTGAGCTTGCTGTCCTCTTTGAAGCTCATCATCACCAAACAAAAGGTGATGAGAACTTCCTGGCCCTCCCTATATCTTGTCCTTCTAGTTGTGCCTCTGCATGTACATGCAACATCTGGAGCTGATGTACGGGCGACGCGTTTGGTGGGTTGCATGCCTTCTAGCCAGGCTCTGAAGAGACGAAAACAGCCTGATTAAAAGCTTGTGCTTCCTCCACGTTGTAGCTAACACGTTTCTTAGAGCAGCTCTGGGCCAGGCCCGAGAAGAACTGCCGAATCGGCCGTTTCCCCGGATCCACCCTCGTCTCGCCGAAAGCAACGCCACGTCCCAGTAGAGCCGCCGTTGGAGAAGGCGCGAGCTCGAGAAGAAAACTCCAATTCACAAAAGCCAGATGGGAATATCCAGTTGATTGCAGCTTATGCAACTCTGAATGTTAGCACCAAACCTGTTAAGTTATACTGTCATCTTTTGGAATACATGTAATCCTGAAAATTCGCAACTATGTGGCTAGTTTCTGGTGTGCATCTGCTGACAATTTGCAATTAATTGTCTTTAGTATGCAAACCAATCTTTATTTTCATGCCAATTTCTTTGAATGGGTCAAACTAGTGGCAAAACAGTGAATTATCATGTCAAATTTCATGTTACTTTTCAAAATGAATGTGTCAACTTTGGGATACTAAATGTATTCGGTCACTGGTTTTACACTTTCATTGAATTTCTTGTCGTTTTCCCAACATTTTATAGATACTGATTTGATTTAGTATTTGGTAACTATAATCACGCGACCCACACGATTTGATATTCCAATGGTACTTACCATGCCTGTAGCTCGATCAAGCCCCATAATTCAAAATACTCCAGCGTGATGAAGTGCATACCTAATTAATTTGCTATTATTTGTTTTTTGTTCACTTGCGATGTAGCTCTACATAAAGTATTAACCTGGCAATTTCATGTGACATAGATGTAAATGCTTAATTGGCCTAAGATATAAGTAAATGTGTAGGAGGATCAGGTGGCTTAGAGCTTCCCAGCCGCGGCCCTGGTAGCCTTCCCAATAAGGCTATCGGGGGTATTGAAACTCATCGAACCGTGCCCACCATAGCCTTGTTGCGGTCGGCATGGCCTAATAAATTCTCCAAAACCTGGTGGGAGCGCCGGATACAAGCGGCTACCGATGCTATGTTAGATAATGACATGCAAGTTAGACCTGTCATTGGCACCGCGGTTGTTCACAGAGAGACTTAATGACCGCATTAAGCGGCGACGGTTTTCCAGGCGAAGGACCATTATCAGCAGACCAAAGGACCAAGTGGATCAAGGTATTAAGGTACTAGAAATAAATAAAAAATATGTTTACTTGGTAAATACTATTAACTTTTTTCTAAAAAAAAAAGTGTGTGTGGCAAGAGCTAAACAAGTACCTACGAGACAAAACGTTCTATCAAGTGCAAACGACACCTTCAGATTCTCGTTTTTGGAAGGGTATTATGGGAGTGAAGGATGACTTCTTTGATCGAGAATTTTTGGTCATAGGGGATGGCAAGAATACTTGTTTTTGGGAGGATGTCTTTCTCGTAGATACTCCATTATCTTCAGAATATCTGTCTCTTTATAATATTGCTGGACATAAGAATATTGATTATAGGATTCACAAGAGGACTCCCATATGAAAAATGGGAGATTTGGATTGGTTTTGTTCAAATGATGAACTGGATGTTTGAAAATGGCGCATGGCTTCAAACGGGTCTTTTTCGGTAAATTCTATGTATGTTGATTATTTGAATAGACAGAATGCTTTTCTTAAAAAAAATATTTGGAGAATTAAAATAACACTAAATATTAAGGTATTCATCGAACATGGCATTTTTGCACCTGGGAATAGCTGCTCCTGTTTTTCAAAATAAGTTTTAAACGTATTTTAAAATGTCAAAAAAAATTATGATAAAAATATCGTATGTACATCTCAACGTTCTATGTGTCGGAATAGTCGTTTCACAAAAAACCGATATTCTTTATGTTTTACGTACAAAGACAAAATTCAGTGCTAAAAGACTGCTATTATTAAGAAATTTCTTTATCTTTTTTACACTGGACATAAAAAATGTCATTTTTTCACGAAAATTGGCATGCTCACCTAAAATGCCAACATGTAAGCGCAAAATTCATATTCGATTTTTAGAACATTTTGAAATATTTTTTTCGATTTGTAGGAGCATATGTACCTGGGAGCAAAAAAGTGTATTTCCGATATTCATGTGGTTTCTTATAAAAAGATGCTAATAACCAAAGATAACCTAGCCAAAAGCTGGTGGAACTGGTGCACAGATTGTGTGTTTTCTGAATCTAAAGAAAAGATTGATCATTTTTTTAGTTCCTAGTTCCTGTTCATTCTCTCGTCTTGTTTTGGAGAGTAGTTCATTTTACTTATAATATCTCACCTCCAGAAGAAGAGAGCCTAGCTCACTTGGTTAGGGAAGTGTATGTACAACCTATTGATACGTCTCAAACGTATCTATAATTTCTTATGTTCCATGCTACTTTTATGATGATACTTACATGTTTTATACACATTATATGTCATTATTATGCGTTTTCCGGAACTAACCTATTGACGAGATGCCGAAGTGCCAGTTCTCGTTTTCTCGTTGTTTTTGGTTTCGAAATCCTAGTAAGGAAATATTCTCGGAATTGGACGAAATCAACGCCCGCAGTCTTAGAATTGGACGAAGCTTCCGGAACACCCGAGAGCCGCCGAGAGGGAGCCCCGGGGGCCCCACACGCCACCCCGGCGCGGCCGGAGGGGGGCCGCGCCCCCTATTGTGTCACCGCCTCGTCGGCCTTCCGACTCCGCCTCTTCGCCTATTTAAAGGTCCCCGACCTAAAACCTCGAGACGAAAAAGCCACGGTACGAGAAACCTTCCAGAGCCGCCGCCATCGCGAAGCCAAGATCTGGGGGACAGGAGTCTCTGTTCCGGCACGCCGCCGGGACGGGGAAGTGCCCCCGGAATGCATCTCCATCGACACCACCGCCACCTTCATCACCGCAGCTGTCTCCCATGAGGAGGGAGTAGTTCTCCATCGAGGCTCGGGGCTGTACCGGTAGCTATGTGGTTAATCTCTCTCCTATGTACTTCAATACAATGATCTCATGAGCTGCCTTACATGATTGAGATTCATATGAGTTTTGTATCACTATTCATCTATGTGTTACTCTAGTGATGTTATTAAAGTAGTCTATTCCTCCTCCACGGTGTAATGGTGACAGTGTGTGCATCGTGTAGTACTTGGTGTAGGTTATGATTGTGATCTCTTGTAGATTATGAAGTTAACTATTGCTATGATAGTATTGATGTGATCTATTCCTCCTTCATAGTGTGATGGTGACAGTGTGCATGCTATGTTAGTACTTGGTGTAATTGCAATGATCTATCATGCACTCTAAGGTTATTTAAATATGAACATTGAATGTTGTGGAGTTTGTTAACTCCGGCATTGAGGTGCTCTTGTAGCCCTACACAATTAGTGGTGTTCATCATCCAACAAGAGAGTGTAGAGTGGTTTTATTATGTGATCAATGTTGAGAGTGTCCACTAGTGAAAGTATGATCCCTAGGCCTTGTTTCTAAGCATCGAAACTCCGTTTATTTACTCGTTCGTTGCATGTTTACTTGCTGCCATATTTTATTCAGATTGTTATTACCACTCATATACATCCATATTACTTGTATTTCACTATCTTTTCGCCGAACTAGTGCACCTATACATCTGACAAGTGTATTAGGTGTGTTGGAGACACAAGAGACTTCTTGTATCGTGATTGCAGGGTTGCTTGAGAGGGATATCTTTGACTTCTTCCTCCCTGAGTTTGATAAACCTTGGGTGATCCACTTAAGGGAAACTTGTCGCTGTTCTACAAACCTCTGCTCTTGGAGGCCCAACACCTGTCTACAAGAATAGAAGCACCCGTAGACATCAAGCACTTTTCTCGGCGCCGTTGTCGGGGAGGAAAGGTAAAAGGCACTCATACTCCAGTCCCGGTAAAAGTACTTTTCTGGCGCCATTGTGTGAGTGTTCGAAGCTATTTCCTTTAGATCCTGCAATTGCATCTTTTTGTTTCTTGTTTACACTAGTAAGGCATAATGGAAAACAACAAAAATATGAGAGATCTTTATGAACTTTATCTTGAATTAGGACATGATGTGTTTGAAGAGAGAATTAAAAAACCCATGGAACTTTATATGCATGCTAATGGGAATGTTATTAATATGAATGCTTTGAACACTATTGTTGCTAATGCTATAGAAAATTCTTAGCTTGGGGAGGTCGGTTTTGATGAGAATGATCTCTTTAGCCCTCCGGGTATTGAGGAGAAAGTTTATGTTGATTATGATATGCCTCCCATATATGATGATTAAAATGATAGTGATCTTTTGGTGCCGCCTACTATGGAGAGTACATTTTATGATGATTATACTATGCCTCCTACACTTGATGAGAATAATAATGATAGCTACTTTGTTGAATTTGCTCCCACTATTACTAATAAAACTGATTATGCTTATGTGGAGAGTAATAATTTTATGCATGAGACTCATGATAAGAATGCTTTATGTGATAGTTATATTGTTGAGTTTGTTCATGATGCTACTGGACATATTTATGAGAGAGGAAAATATAGTTGTAGAAATTTTCATGTTACTAAAACACCTCTCTATATGCTGAAATTTTTGAAGTTACACTTGTTTTATCTTTCTATGCTTGTTGCATTATGCCTACATGACTTGTTTATTTACAAGATTCCTTTTCATAGGAAGTGGCTTAGACTTAAATTTGTTTCATACTTGCTTCTTGATGCTCTCTTTTGCTTCAACTACTATTTCTTGCGAGTGCATCATTAAAACTGCTGAGCACATCTTAATGGCTATAAAGAAAGCACTTCTTGGGAGATAACCCATGTGTTTATTTTACTACAGTACTTTTGTTTTATATTTGAGTCTTGGAAGTTGTTATTACTGTAGCAATCTCTCCTTATCTTTATTTTATTGCATTGTTGTGCCAAGTAAAGTCTTTGATAGTAAAGTCAATACTAGATTTGGATTACTGCGCAGAAACAGATTTCTTGCTGTCACGAATTTGGGTATGATTCCCTGTAGGTAATTCAGAAAAATCTGCCAATTTACGTGAGTGATCCTCAGATATGTACGCAACTTTCATTCAATTTGGGCATTTTCATCTGAGCAAGTCTGGTGCCTCTTTAAAATTCGTCTTTGCGGACTGTTCTGTTTTGACAGATTCTTCCTTTTATTTCGCATTGCCTCTTTTGTTGTGTTGGATGGATTTCTTTGTTCCATTACCTTCCAGTAGCTTTGAGCAATGTCCAGAAGTATTAAGAATGATTGTGTCACCTCTGAACATGTGAATTTTTGATTATGCACTAACCCTCTAATGAGTTTGTTTTGAGTTTGGTGTGGAGGAAGTTTTCAAGGGTCAAGAGAGGAGGATGATATACTATGATCAAGAAGAGAGAAGAGTCTAAGATTGGGGATGCCCCCATGGTTCATCCCTGCATATTTCAAGAAGACTCAAGCATCTAAGCTTGGGGATGCCCAAGGCATCCCCTTCTTCATCGACAAACTATCAGGTTTCTTCTCTTGAAACTATATTTTTATTCAGTCACATCTTATGTACTTTACTTGGAGCGTCTGTGTGCTTTTGTTTTTGTTTGAATAAAATATGATCCATCATGCTTGTGTGGGAGAGAGACACGCTCCGCTGGTTCATATGAACACATATGTTCTTAGCTCATAATGTTCATGGCGAAGGTTGAACTGCTTCATTCATTGTTATATGGTTGGAAACAGAAAATGCTGCATGTGGTAAATGGTTTAATGTCTTGAATAATGTGATACTTGGCAACTGTTGTGCTCATATAGATCATGTTTAAGCTCTTGCATCATGTACCTTGTACCTATTAATGGAGAACTACATAGAGCTTGTTAAAATTTGGTTTGCATGATTAGTTTCTCTAGAGTCTAGATATTTTCTGGTTAAGGTGTTTGAACAACAAGGAGACGATGTAAAGTTTTATAATGATTACAATATGTTCATATGTGAGTCTTGCTGCACCGTTTTATACTTGAGTTTGCTTCAAACAACCTTGCTAGCCTAGCCTTGTATTGAGAGGAATTCTTCTCGTGCATCCAAATCCTTGAGCCAAATACTATGCCATTTGTGTCCACCATACCTACCTACCACATGGTATTTCTCTGCCATTCCAAAGTAAATTACTTCATGTGCTACCTTTAAACAATTAAAAACTTTATTACTCCTTATTTGTGTCAATGTTTTATAGCTCATGAGGAAGTATGTGGTGTTTTATCTTTCAATCTTGTTGGGCAGCTTTCACCAATGGACTAGTGGCTTCATCCGCTTATCCAATAATTTTGCAAAAAGAGCTGGCGCGGGGTTCCCAGCCCCCAATTAATCAACCTTCATTAATAATTCTCTTCACATGTTTTGCTCTGATTCATCGGTAAGCAACTTAATTTTGCAAATAGACACTCCTTCATGGTATGTGAATGTTGGAAGGCACCCGAGGATTCGGTTAGCCATGGCTTGTGTAAGCAAAAGGTTGGGAGGAGTGTCAACCATAAATAAAACTAAAATACATGTGTAAACAAAAGAGAAGAGGGATGATCTACCTTGCTGGTAGAAATAACGTCCTTCATGGGAGCCGCTCTTTGAAAGTCCTGTTTGGCAAGGGGGTTAGAGTGCCCACTACCATTCGTTGACAACAACAAACACCTCTCAAAACTTTACTTTTATGCTCTCTATATGATTTCAAAACTTAAAAAGCTCTAGCACATGATTTAATCCCTGCTTCCCTCTGCGAAGGGCCATTCTTTTACTTTATTGTTGAGTCAGTTTACCTACTTCTTTCTATCTTAGAAGCAAACACTTGTATCAACTGTGTGCATTGATTCTCACATGTTTACCTATTGCACTTGTTATATTGCTTTATGTTGACAACTATCCATGAGATATACATGTTACAAGTCGAAAGCAATTGCTGAAACTTAATCATCCTTTGTGTTGCTTCAATGCCTTTACTTTGAATTTATTGCTTTATGAGTAACTCTTATGCAAGTCTTATTGATGCTTGTCTTGAAAGTATTATTCATGAAAAGTCTTTGCTATATGATTCAGTTGTTTACTCATTGTCTGTACCATTGCTTTGAATCGCCGCATTCATCTCATATGCTTTACAATGGTATGATCAAGATATGTTAGTAGCATGTCACTTCAGAAATTATCCTTGTTATCATTTACCTACTCGAGGGCGAGTAGGAACTAAGCTTGGGGATGCTTGATACGTCTCAAACGTATCTATAATTTCTTATGTTCCATGCTACTTTTATGATGATACTTACATGTTTTATACACATTATATGTCATTATTATGCGTTTTCCGGAACTAACCTATTGACGAGATGCCGAAGTGCCAGTTGCTGTTTTTGGTTTCAGAAATCCTAGTAAGGAAATATTCTCGGAATTGGACGAAATCAACGCCCAGAGTCTTAGAATTGGACGAAGCTTCCAGAACACCCGAGAGCCGCCAGAGGGGAGCCCTGGGGGCCCCACACGCCACCCTGGGGCGGCCAGAGGGGGGGGGGGCGCGCCCCCCTATTGTGTCACCGCCTCGTCAGCCTTCCGACTCCGCCTCTTCGCCTATTTAAAGGTCCCTGACCTAAAACCTCGAGACGAAAAAGCCACGGTACGAGAAACCTTCCGCAGCCGCCGCCATCGCGAAGCCAAGATCCGGGGACAGGAGTCTCTGTTCCGGCACGCCGCCGGGACGGGGAAGTGCCCCCGGAAGGCATCTCCATCGACACCACCGCCATCTTCATCACCGCTGATGTCTCCCATGAGGAGGGAGTAGTTCTCCATCGAGGCTCGGGGCTGTACCGGTAGCTATGTGGTTAATCTCTCTCCTATGTACTTCAATACAATGATCTCATGAGTTGCCTTACATGATTGAGATTCATATGAGTTTTGTATCACTATTCATCTATGTGTTACTCTAGTGATGTTATTAAAGTAGTCTATTCCTCCTCCACGGTGTAATGGTGACGAGTGTGTGCATCGTGTAGTACTTGGCGTAGGTTATGATTGTGATCTCTTGTAGATTATGAAGTTAACTATTGCTATGATAGTATTGATGTGATCTATTCCTCCTTCATAGTGTGATGGTGACGAGTGTGCATGCTATGTTAGTACTTGGTGTAATTGCAATGATCTATCATGCACTCTAAGGTTATTTAAATATGAACATTGAATGTTGTGGAGCTTGTTAACTCCGACATTGAGGTGCTCTTGTAGCCCTACACAATTAGTGGTGTTCATCATCCAACAAGAGAGTGTAGAGTGGTTTTATTATGTGATCAATGTTGAGAGTGTCCACTAGTAAAAGTATGATCCCTAGGCATTGTTTCTAAGCATCGAAACTCCGTTTATTTACTATTCTGTTGCATGTTTACTCGCTGCCATATTTTATTCAGATTGTTATTACCACTCATATACATCCATATTACTTGTATTTCACTATCTCTTCGCCGAACTAGTGCACCTATACATCTGACAAGTGTATTAGGTGTGTTGGGGACACAAGAGACTTCTTGTATCGCGATTGCAGGGTTGCTTGAGAGGGATATCTTTGACCTCTTCCTCCCTGAGTTCGATAAACCTTGGGTGATCCACTTAAGGGAAAATTGCTGCTGTTCTACAAACCTCTGCTCTTGGAGGCCCAACACTGTCTACAAGAATAGAAGCACCCGTAGACATCACCTATCCATCTAGGTTCAAGTATCTAGGGACACAAATTTGAGTTCTTATTATTAAAAAAAAACACTATAAGGGCTTCTCTTACCGTATTCCTTTTAAAAAAATTCCACCTCCAGTTAGTATTACTAATTTGGTTGCTAATTGCTTGTTTAGATTGTTGATTTTTGTATTCACTTTATGTGATCCTAAGATGTAAAACTCGATACTTCCACATTGCAATAAAATCAAGGCCTTATGCATAGGTTTTGATGCAGAGGCTAGAGCGATGCTCACATTTCGAGAGAAAAAGGCTCATTTTTTAACCTAGCGTGGATGACTGCAATCTTCAAAACGGACCTCTGCTAAAGTCTTCGAAATGCAACAGTCCAACATGGAATTACATTGGCATAACACCTACGGATTCCTCTGGCCTATGCTCCCTGCTCAGGGTAGAAGCGGAGAAGTTTTTTTCCGATAATGGATGCTTTATTAATTATTACTCATAATAAGAATTACACTCGTCCTCTGCATGTTATTACAAACCAACTAAAGAAGAAAATTCTCAACAACAAGTTCAACAATGTAAAAAATAGGACTAAGACTAAGTAGAGTCAATCCGCATATCACGGTGCCATCCATGTTGGGAAACAATATCCCTCACCCTCATTGTATCCTCCAACCGTGTAGATTCCTTCGAAAAGAGGTTTCGATGCTCCACACGCTGTAGAGGCGACCACAAATGGAGCATAGCTGTGTGCATCGGTATATGACCTGTAAAAGAGAAGAACAATTATTACCAAATAACTCCAATCGCTCCCACTCTAATAAGTAACTTAAATCTAGGATCCACACCATTGTGCTAGTTGCCGAAAATATTTGCAACACTATGAGGTGGATATAAGGTAGATCTTATTTGGATGGTTGACCATATATATATTTTGCAAATGAATATTAGAAGAAAATATGTTTTATAGTCTCGTCCTGATTGAAAAACATATTTTTTTTGCTTCCTTGCCAATTGCGATTTGCAAGGTTATCCTCGGTGAGGATCACCCCACGGCGAAGATACCACACAAAAATCTTAGTTTTATGCGGGATCTTCATCTTCCAAAATTTCAAATTATTATCAACTGGTACATCTAGTTGACTTAAAGCAGACTTAAAGCATTGTATATAGATGTCACTGAGAATACACCGTTCCCAGTAAGGTTCGAATTGAAAACATCCTTACCTCTCATCAGCTTCCCTTTCCCTCGCCGGTGCAGTGCCATCTGGATACCTCATAAATAAATAAAGCAGGCCGGCTAGTAAGCGATCCCGAGGGGCTATCTTCTCTCCCATGCTGGTGCCTTGCTTAACTCAAGTATAAAGTGGAAAGGTTGAACTGACTCTGTTAATTCGCTCTCACGGTAATTGGATTGCGATTTCCTCTGGATTCAATGACTGCTAGGATTTCTTTCTACTTCTATTTGTGGCATATATAATTTTACGATAGATGAAGCGACCACTGCACCAACTGGACGAAATCCAGATGGCGTAACAAGTCATCCCATGATGCTTGTCTCGGTCCAGTGAGGATTCATCGGAACGACACATTCGGTGGGAATGTTTCCAACACATTAGCGAGTGTATCATTCTTATGCCGCACAATATTGTATAATGTTGGATAATGTTCTCGTAGCGTGGAGTTTCCCTGCCATTTATCCTCCCAGAACTTAGTCTCGATCCGTCCTTAATGGAGAAAGATTCATATGGGAAGAAGAACTTCTTCGTCGCCATAAGACCCGCCCAAAAGTGTGAATCCCCGGGTTTCCATGTAACCTGAGACAATGCATTTGAGTCAATGTACTTTCTCCTAAGGAGGGTTTGCCATATTCCTACCTCAGTAAGTAGTCTGAATAACCACTTACCTAGCAGGGTCCTGTTTTTGATCTCGAAGTCTTGAATACCAAGACCTCATTGATCGTTAGGGCGGCAAACCATTGCCAATCGATATTTCCGCTTCTCACTACCCCCTTGCCAGAAGAATCTTGACCGGAAATAATCCAATCGTTTTAATACTCATCTAGGAAGTTGGAAGAAAGATATCATGTACATCACCATATTACTTAGTACTGGATTGATAAGGAACAATCTTTCTCCCATAGATAGTAATTTTCCTTTCCAGCTACTTAATCGAATTTGTAATTGTTCGTCCACCATTTTCCATTCGGCTATAGCGAGTCTTCGATAATGAATCGGGATTCCAAAATACCTAATAGAAAACTAGCCTTGGCCGCAACCAAATAAATCAGCATACATGTCAACATGATCCTTAGCTTCGTCGAAACAAAATAACTCAATTTTATGGAAGTTTATCTTTAGACCCAGTAATTGCTCAAACGTTGAAAGTATTAACTTGAGGTTTTTTGCTTTTTCGATGTCATATTCCATAAAAATAATTGTATCATAAGCATATTGAAGAATAGATAATTCAACATTAACCAGATGAGGAATCACATCTTCAATTTGGCCATCAGATTTCGCGCGCTCAATCATGAGAGCAAGCATATCAGCCACTACGTTAAATATCATTGGCGATAATGGATCACCATATCTAAGCCCCTTCTTGGTTTAGAAGTACTTGCCAACATGATCATTCACTTTAATAGCAACATTTTCTCTCGATACGAAACTATGGATTAAAGCATGCCACTCATCAGAAAATCCTTTCATTTTGTGGGTCTGCCGGAGGAAAGGTCACTTCACCTTATCATAGGCCTTTCTGAAGTCAATCTTTAAAATCACCCCATTCATTTTTTTTCTGATGCAATTCATGAACTGTTTTATGAAGGATAACCACCACATCCAGGATGTTACACCCTTTGCATAAAAGCAGTTTGTGAAGGTCAAACCACATGGTCAGCCACAATGTTTAGCCTAATCGTAGAAACTTTTGTAAAAAAGTTAAGCTAACAGCAACGAGACAGGTAGGTCGGTATTGTTCGATCCTTTCTACTTCATTTATTTTAGGCAATAAAATGATTTCAACAAAGTTTAGGCGGAATAACTCTAGTTTTCCAGTATGAAGGTCACCAAATGAAACACGCAGGTCAAGCTTAACAACATCCCAGAAAGACTGATAGGACTCAGCTGGGAAGCCATCTGACCCGGGGCCTTATTGTGCTCTATTTGGAAAACCGCTTTACGTATTTCATCCCCGGTGTAAGGTACAGTAAGTAAGCTATTTTCCTCCTGAGATACTTGGGGGATATCATCGGTTCTAGATTCATCCAATGAAAAATTTCCTTTCTCTTTTTTTTTGCGGGGAAAGAGAGCTTTATATTAATTCGACATCAAGTTTTACAACCTCAGATTCCACAATGTCAGCTACTGTTGTTGGGACATGCCCCATTCAGAAGTAATTCTGACCACTTAATCTAGCTACATCAGCAAAAACATGGGCTGCATTGTTGCTCTCTCTTCCTATTTTGACAACCTACAACAACTGTCGTTGATATCCTAAAAAAAATCATTTCTCTGGGGCACCAAATAAACCCTTACAGTAATTTGTGATGTAGAGTAGGACTTTAGGTGCTCGTGGCTCTCAATTGTACAGTTCTCTCCAAATAGCGAACGAATACTTTTTTCCTATGTCTGCCATTGACAAGACTATGGGAGTACTTACTAGAAGGTATCAGGAAACAAACAACAGCGAATCATTCTCCCCGTATATAGAGAACAACCTTAATCTTCAGGAATCTATCAACATACATTCATTTCACAGGTACAAACACAACACATTAGTTCACTACACGAACAATTGAGCAGGTACTTCAACGTCAGAGAAAAGAACGAAAACTAGTCATATTTCCCCCGAATAGGACCATTTAATTCCCAGACGCCGACTGAATCATCTAACGACCAAAATGTACAAGGTTCTCTATAGGCGGCAGGACACTGAGCTCTAGACATTCTGCACCGTCATGATGGCGAGGGCCTCCCTCGCCTGCCCAATGATGTTGAACACCGTCGCGGCGATGTGCGACGGCGTCAGCCCCGCCTCCGCCAGCTGATCGGCCGGTGATCCGTGATCGATGTACCTGTCGGGAAGCACCACCGGCCGCCACTGCACAACCCAAAAAAAAAGTTACTTCTGTCATCAGCATCGCAGGGGTTCGTGACCGGCGGGTGACTTATCAATGGTGCATAATTGAGTACCTTAAGTTTGCCGTCGAGAAGGCCATCCAGGGCCATGAACTGAGCCACGTGAGAGCCGAATCCTCCAATGGATCCTTCCTCGACGGTGATGATCACCTCGTGGGACTTGGCGAGCCTCCTGATGAGGGCGTGGTCCAATGGCTTGCAGAACCTGCCGTCGGCGACGGTGACCCTGAGGCCGTGCTCCTCCACGATGGACGCCGCCGCCATGCAGTACTGCACCGCGGAACCGTACCCCAGCAGCGCCACCCTCTCACCCTCAATCATAATCCTCCCTTTGCCCACCTGCGAAACAGATTAGCATGGATCAGTCGTCAGTCGAGCACACGATCTTCAATTTGTTCTTTTGAGTCATGAAACACGAAATCGAAACGCACCTCGATGGGAATGCCTTTGTAGTTCTCGGGCAACGGTACGCCGATGCCGTTGCCTCTCGGGTATCGGAAGCAGGAGGGGCGGTCATCGATGGCCGCGGCGGTGGCGACCATGTTCAGCAGCTCGGCCTCGTCGGAGGGGGCCATGACGACCATGTTGGGAAGGCAAGCCATGAACGTCACGTCGAAGGCCCCGCAGTGAGTCGGCCCGTCGGCGCCGACAAGCCCCGCCCTGTCCATGGCGAACCTGACGGGAAGCTTCTGAAGGTCCACGTCATGCACAACCTGGTCGTAGCCTCTCTGGAGGAACGAGGAGTAGATGGCGCAGAAGGGCTTGAGCCCCTCGCAGGCCAGGCCGGCGGCGAAGGTGACGGCGTGCTGCTCCGCGATCCCAACGTCGAAGCACCGGTTCGGGAAGCGGCGGAGGAAGTAGTTGAGCCCCGTGCCGCCCCCCATGGCCGCGTGGATGGCCACGATCTTGCTGTCCTGCTCCGCCTCGGCGATCAGCGCCTCCGCGAAGTAGTTGGTGTAGGACAGCGTCTTGGCCGGGGTCTTGAACTGCTTCCCCGTCGCCGGGTCGAACTTAGCCACACCTGAACCATCGATCACACCAATTAACTTCTAAGTTCCAATATATATGATCCATCCAATGCAAGAGGTGATGTTTAACTATATCAGTATGACAGTATATATGTTACCGTGGTACTTGTCGGAGGCACGCTCGGCGTAGGGGTAGCCGCGGCCTTTCTCGGTGATGACATGGATGAGCACCGGGCCGGTGGTCTTGGTGCCCTTGACCTCCCGGAGGATTGTGATGAGATCGTCGATGTTGTGGCCGTCGACGGGGCCAATGTAGTAGAGCCCGAGCTCCTCGAACAGCGACGAACCGGAGCCGCTGATCATGCCGCGGGCGTACTCGTCCACCTTCGCCGCAATCTCATGCACGGACCCGCCGATTTGCTTCGTCACTCCCTGATGAACAAAACACGCGGGTCAATACATGCAAATCAGAGTTGAATATGTGGGCCTCATTTGTTCTTCTTGGCCCAACCTTGAAAGAACACCGGCTAGACCCTAGTTTCGTTAAATCTGGACGGCCCGGCCCATTAACGTAGTAGTATCAATTTGAACTGTCATCATGTGCTCTGTTTTGGTTCTCCAAATTATCGTGTAGTATTGTTTTGGTATGTTTGGAACTATGTGGATCACATATGAGTGAAGATAAATTATCATTTGAGTCAAATCTAGTTAATAGAAAAAGATTCACTCTTCTATCCTGGATTTGATATTAGACTTAAGCTGGAGTACGTCTCATTTTTCTTATAGAATTAAGCCACGTCGCTTGCCAAGATGCTCGCTCGGGCTGTTTTGTTGAAAACAAAATGCTAGTGGGCAGTACTGGACATGCTACTCTCTGGGTTTCATCGCCATTTTTTGGCTGATATAGCTATGCCATGCACACCTGGCATAGATGGAGTATACGTACGTGCATTGTATCCAGAGGAACAGCTAGTTTTGGCATTGTATCCGGAAGCATACAAAAATTTAATGAATACAAATTTCGCAAGATACGCCACAGAGACACTGACACGTTTGCTTCCATTTTATAACTGTTGCTGATAGATGCTGATTTCCTTGTCATTTCCCCAATTAAATTATAAATTTATTTATTTTCAAGTAAGTCTCAAGTTGCATCATGTGCAGACGACTTGCTAGAGTTCCTTTCTATAAACCTACTGCTATGTCATCTCAAGTGTTGTTACAGAAAGAGAAATGATTTCCTTCCGCGTGCGACGGGAGGTCGAGGTCGGTTCGTGTATGTGTATGTTGATACCGTCGATTTTCTGCTTTAAGATTCGTGCCACGCCGTTTCATCTGCCATCGAGTTTCATTGTGTTTCGATTTGATCCCGACAAATTGAAACGACAAACTAGAATGTAATGAAACCGAATAAAACAGTGCACGGGAGGTCCCATGCACGAAAAAATGGTTGTTGAAAAAAACCCTTATTACTATGTATTAGCTAGTTTTAATTTGACTCTACACGAGTACTTCAATTCAACGTTCCATCCCGGCCCGTACTATCTATCCAGTGTGAGTGTGGAAACATTTGTGAGGCCATACCTTGGCCACCTCCCGGAGCTCCCTGAGCGGCCGGCTGGACTGCAGCTTGCTGAGGGCGCCGCTGAGCGCGCCCACGGGCGGCGCCGGCCCGTCGAGTGTCGCCGTCGGCAGCGACACCTGCTTGTTGTCGTTCAGTATCACGATCATATCGGAGTCGAGGTAGCCAGCGTTGTTCATGGCCTCGTAGGCCTGCCCGGCTGTCATGGCCCCGTCGCCGATCACCGCCACCACGTTGTTCTTGCCGCCCTTGAGGTCCCTCCCGACGGCCATCCCTGCCAACAAATCACACGCGGAGACCGTTAATCAATTGCCATGTACTGTCACAGATTTGTCTCGAGCAAATTAACTGCACGATCAGACGCGGAGACGAATAGATAATTGGTACTTACCGAGAGCGGCGGAGATGGTGGTGGAGCTGTGGCCGGTGCCGAAGCTGTCGTACTCGCTCTCCGAGCGCTTGATGAAACCAGACAATCCGTCGGTCTGCCGCATCGTCGGCATCTTGTCACGCCGCCCCGTGAGGATCTTGTGGGGATATGACTGCGAACACATGAATAAACAAAAAGGGATGATTAAACGGGAGCTGAGCTTCGCATCCCTCCTCACATGGCGCGGGCACGTTATCCCAATCCGGGGTACAGCAATATCTGGAAGTCAATTGTGCATTGTTGAGTTTGGTTTACCTGATGTCCGACGTCCCAGAGGAGCTTGTCCTGCGGGGTGTTGAAGACGTAGTGCAGCGCGACGGTGAGCTCGACGACGCCGAGGCTGGACCCGAGGTGGCCGCCGGTCTTGGAGACGTGGAAGATCACGTCGGAGCGGAGCTCGTCGGAGAGCTGCTGCAGCTCCTTGAGGGAGAGGTTCTTCATGTGGATGGGGTAGTTCACCGTGTCCAGCAGCGGGGTGGGCGGCCGCTGCGAGTGGTACTCTGCCTCCCTCTCCGACAGCGACGCAGAAATGTAGGACCTCCTCCTCGGCTGCACCTGATTGATTGACAAATTAGAACGAAGAAGCAGGAATTGGATCGACAGGAACATATACGAATCAACGGTGGACAAGGCTAGCGCAGAGGAGGTTTGTGCTTACCTTGAGAGGCCGGGCATGGAGCTCGACGGCGGAAGGGGAATGGTGTTCCTGAGGCAGCACGCCGAGAAAGCCTCGTGCGAGGGAGAACGTCGACGAGAGCGCCATTGTTTCTTCTTCTCCTCAAGACTGCAAGGTGACACTATCGTCCTATCCTCTCCTTGGAAACAAGTCAATCCAAAAAATGAGTGTCCCAGTGCGTCCAAGCGCTCACAGCAAGTGGCAACTGGCAAGGTGACACTATGCGGAGTACTCGAATAAGGTGGGGATCTGGGAAGTGGAGCGGGAGAGTGACGAGGTGCTCCGTGCTGGGGATTATGGGTGTGCGCGTGTTCTATAGTGGTGTGGGCGGGTGATGGAGGGGGTGAGGCCGGATGGCGATAGGCTGCGCGGGTGACCACCGAGGCCATTGCCCGGCGTGTGGCTGGTATTCATTCGACCGTGTCCGATCTTGGGTGCTCGCTTTTTCGTTCGTCGCTGCACCGAGAGGGCAGGCAGCTCGAGCAATCTCGGGGGAGAGAGCGAAATGGGTACCCTACTTATCCAGCACCCCATTGGGCCAGCTCGACAAAGTATCACGAGAGGATAATGGGAGATATTCGTACGAGCTAACACTGGAAGTCTGCAAGTATCATTTATGAAAAGATTAAAAGGGAAGGACAGGGGGAACCGGAATTCATGGATATTCTCCTCTTCTTCAGAAAACAATGCTATAATAGAAAAAGGGATAAAGTAACTGATGCAAAAAAAACATAAATAACTGAATGCTGTTTATAAACAGGTAAGACTTGATTTACACATTTTTTCTGAAGTAAGAATCACGTATATTAGCAAACAGGCTGCCTCATTAAAAACCTTCCAGTCCCTTAGATACCCTGGTAAGGAAAAGAGTGCGTAAGAAACCTGCTGCGACAAGATTACAAAGTGTTCTTACAATCGTTTTGGAGAGCCGCCAACACACTCGTTGGAACAGATCCAGTAAGAGTACCTCTAAAACCACCTTTTCCTAGCTGCGCTAAACTATGAGCAACTCCATTACTCTCTCGATCTATCTTGCTAACTGAAATATGATCAAAGGCCCGCAGCAGCCCTTTGGCATCCAAAATAGTACTCCAGCAATGTGAAAATTTCCGATCCTCGCTTGTCAGAGCTTGCACCACGCGCAGGCAGTCACTTTCTAACACTGCCGTGTCGCAGTACAGAAGCTGAATAGATTTTAGGCCCTCCAGACAGGCCAGGGCTTCCGCCTCTTCAGCGCTGGAGCAGCTCGGGATATGATACTATGAAGATTGAACCACCTGTCCGTGTGTATCTCGGATTACTACTCCCAGGCCAGCTGATTTTGCCCCTTCATTCCAACCTGCGTCGACATTCACCTTGAGCTCTCCCGCCAGTGGTGGAGACCAACGAGATGGGCCAGGGGTCTTGGGCGCACGCGATAACGCCACATGCGATGTAAGCAGAGGGGTTTTTCCTTTCGGATCCGGGGCTGGACCAATGCAATCTCTAAAGGACTCAACATAATTTCGGAGGTAGGGAATCGATGCTGCAATAGACACCTTCCCATCCCCATGTATCACATTATTCCGATGATGCCAAACACGCCAAAGAAGAAAGATGACTTGATCTCTCTACGTCGCCCGGGACTGAAGTAGGAGATTAAGAATCCATTCCTTCCCAGATAAGCTGAACACCTCTTCAGTCGGTAAATCCCAATGCGCCCGGATGCCCTCTCTCAGCGCACGAGCAAGAGTACATGTAACCAGGGCATGATGCACACTCTCAACACCACATCCGCAGATAGTACAGGTTGGTAGAACTGTCGATATACGTCGATGAACCACCACTTTAACAGCTAAGGTTTCCGTAGCAGCCTTCCATGCAAAGACTTTCAGTTTCGGAGGTACTTTTGCTTTCCACACTAGGTCCCAAATTCTTCTGTCGCCATTTGGATTAGAGCTTGATTGTCCCGGGCTCATAGCAGCAAGGGCAGGCTCCAAACCTAGCCGATAAGTTGAACTAACCCTAAACATGTCGTTCTTCTCCGGTAGCCAGGCCACAAAATCTTCGTACGGCGTCATCGGTAGCTTGATAGATAATATCATGTCAGCATCATGGGCATAGCAGATCTCCCGAATCAGCCGCTCGTCCCACGAACGCGTGGCTGGGTTGATCAATTCAGAAACCCAACGCCTCCTATTAGTGCGCCTCTTCACAGCCACTTTTGGATCATCAACCCGTGGTAGCCAGTTATCTCTAAATATACGTACACTAGAGCCATTGCCAATTCTCCAAACAACACCTTTCTTGAGCAACTCCAGACCATAAATAATACCTTGCCAAGTGGTAGAGGAATTCTGGATAAAAGCCGTATCAAGGAGGTTGCCCGAAGGGTAATAACGAGCCTTCAGAAGCCGCGCACACAGGCTATCAGGGAATTGTATCAGTCTCCACGCTTGGCACCAACACCCCCTTGATATTTTGGGCGCGCCAATCTGTCCCATATAGGCCAAGCAACAATTTTCGCAAAAAACATATAGGCAGCCTCTTGCGTGTGCCCTCGCATCTGATGGTAGCATCCAATGCATTTTTCGTACAAAGTATGTTCATATTGTTCCAACTGTTAACTTGCTAGAAACGGAAACCAACCCAATAATGACGTAGTTGACTCTTCACGGGTGTGCATGTTTCTCAATTCATATCACACACCATGCACGTGGCCCGAGGATAAAATCACGGAAAAACTCCCACGTACTAACACCAAGCGCGCCCCTCGCGGAAATGTCGGGATGTTCTCCTCTTCTTGAGAAAACAATTATATAATAGGGCGCCTCTAGCATGTGCCTCGACGTCTGATGGTAGCATCGAGTGCATTTTTCGTACATCATATGTTCATATCGCTCCAACTATTAACTTGGTAGAAACGAAAACAAATCCCACAACAACGTATTTGACTCTTCACGGGTGTGCATGTTCCTCAATTCATGTCACACACCACGCACGTGATCCGACGGTAAAATCACGGGAAACCTCCGGCGTACTAACACCCAGCGCCCCCCCCCCTCTCGCGGAAATCCCGGGATGTTCTCCTCTTCTTGAGAAAAACAATTATATAATGGGGCGCCTCTAGCATGTGTAGCATCGAGTGCATTTTTTGTACAATCTCGTTCCAACTATTGACTTGGTAGAAACGGAAACCAACCTGACAACAGCGTAGTTGAGTCTTCACGGGTGTGCATGTTCCCCGATTCATGTCACACACCACGCAGCTGATCCTAGAAAAAAATCACGGGAAAACTCATGCGTACTAACATCCAGCGCGCGCCCTCTTGCGGAAATCCTGGAATGTTCTCATCTTCTTAAGAAAACAGTTATATAATATGGCGCCTCTAGATTGCATCTCGGCGTCTAATGGTAGCATCGAGTGCATTTTCCGTACGTCGTATATGTTCCTATCGTTCCAACTATTGACTTGATAGAAATGGAAACCAACCCGACAACGGTGTAGTTGACTCTGCACGCGTGTGCATGTTCCTCAATTCATGTCACACACAATGCACGTGATTCTAGGATAAAATCACAGGAAAACTCGGCTGTACTAACCCCCAGCGCACGCCCCCTCACGGAAATCCCGAGATGTTCTCCTCTTCTTGAGAAAACAATTATATAATAGGCGCCTCTAGCATGCGCCTCGGCATCTGATGGTATCATCGAGTGCATTTTATCGTACATCGTATATGTTCCTATAGTTCCAACTATTGACTTGGTAGAAACGGAAACCAACCCGACCTCGGCGTGGTTGACTCTTCACGGGTGTGCATGTTTCTAAATTCATGTCACACACCACGCACGTGATCCTAGGATAAAATCACGAGAAAAATTCCTACATGCTAACACCCAGCGCGCCCCCTCGCGGAAATCCTGGGATGTTCTCCTCTTCTTAAGAAAACAATTATATAATAGGGCGCCTCTAGCATGCGCCTTGGCATCTGATGGTACCATCGAGTGCATTTTATCGTATACTACCTCCGTCCCAAGGAATAAGGCGCACGCATATTCCAAGATGAACTTTGACCATAAAAATTGAGCAACAAAATTTTGGTTATATTATATATAATTAGTATCATTGGATTCGTATTGAAAAGCACTTTCTAATGATGTTAATTTTATACAAACAATCTTTATATATTTGAAGTAATACATAGTCAAACAAAAAACACATAAAACGAGGACGCCTTATTCCGTGAATCGGAGGTAGTATGTTCGTATCATTTCAACTATTGACTTGGTAGAAACGGAAACCAACCCTACATCGACATGGTTAACTCTTCACGGGTGTGCATTTTCCTCAATTCATGTCACACACCATGCACGTGATCCTAGGATAAAATCACGGGAAAACTCCTGCATACTAACACCCAACGTGCGCACCCTCACGGAAATCCCGGGATGTTCTCCTCTTCTTGAGAAAATAATTATATAATAGGGCGCCTCTAGCATGCGCCTCGGTGTATGATGGTGGCATCGAGTGCATTTTCCTACATCGTATATGTTCCTATCGTTACAACTATTGACTTGGTAGAAATGAAAACTAACCCAACAACAACGTAGTTAACTCTTCACGGGTGTGCATGTTCCTCAATTCATGCCACACACCACGCACGGTGATCCTAGGAGAAAATCATGGGAAAACTCCCGCGTACTAACACCCAGCGCACGCCCCCTCGCGGAAATCCCGGGATGTTCTCCTCTTCTTGAGAAAACAATTATATAACAGGGCGTCTCTAGCATGCGCCTCGACGTCTGATGGTAGCATCGTGTGCATTTTTTGTACATCATATGTTCCTATCGTTCCAAATATTGACTTGGTAGAAATGGAAACCAACCCGAGTCGAGTGTACATGTTCCTCAATTCATGTCACACACCACGCACGTGATCCCAGAAGAAAATCACGGGAAACCTCTCGCGTACTAACACCCAGTGTGTGCCCCCTCTTGGAAATCCCGGGATGTTGTCTATTACCTTCCCCAACGAACCCCACTCCTCCCTCTCCAAACCGTAATCTCCAACCCGACCCCCCCATAGGCCAGCCGTCGTGGCTACTTCTCCTGGAGCAACCAACTCGAGGGGGAGATATGTTGCCAATGAACTCGTGCCCAACATCGCCAAGCTACCCGAGGAAAATTGGTCTTGGAATGGATCTGCATCAGGACATGCTACATCAATCAGACAACGGGTAGAACCACCCAATTCTTCCATGGATATTCTACTCCCCCATGAACCCTACCTTCTTGCTCCCTATCAGGTAGTCCATTTAGTTAATACATGCAAATTTCAGTGTCAAGAAGTGCAAATTCATTTGCTAATCCAATAAAATAAAAGTGATGTACTCTAGGGCAACTTCATGGTCTAACCAGTGCAGCTTGTGAGCTATTCATGCAACTTTTAATATAAACTAGGCAAGCTAGTATATGTAAAAAAATGTAGTACACGAACCTTATGAGTTATCCACGCAAGTTTTAATATTCTCCCCTTCCACAAAAGAATATCTAAACTTTATCTAGATTTATATCTATCTACATCTAAAATATATACATGCAAAATTAGACAAAGTTGATCCATCCTTTTTTACGATGGAGGGAGTATAAAAAAAAGTAGCTATTCTAGGGGCAACTTTGTAGTCTGTTCCATGCAACTTATGAACTAAACCATGCAACTTGGCATTTAACTCATGCAACTTTTTAGGTAATTTGTGCAACTTAGTGGCCAGACATTCTAACCATGCAACTTATGAGTTATTCATGCAACTTATGATATAATTTATGCAAACCAATATATGGAGGTGGGGAATGTATGATCCAAAAATGGGTAGTACCCATGCAACTAATTATCTGAGGGCACGCCCCAGTTCTTGTGGGGCAACTTTTCAGAAAATTCTTCTCACCTAATCAAGGCAAAAAAAAAAGATAGCTATTTCTTGGAAAACTTTTTGGTTTGTTCCTTGAAAATTATGAACTATTCCATGCAACTTATCACTTAACTGCTACACCTTTTTAGATAATCTAGGCAACTTAGCATCAAGTATGTGCAACTTTCCACTGTAAAAAAGGAATGTTTATGGACCAAAACCTGGTAGTATCCTGCTGCCAACCATATCAGGGCATGCAAGCAACTCCACAGGTCCATGTGGGCAACTTTGAAGGAACACGTGTGAACGTAATACATTGTAGAGGCAACTTTTCAGTAAAATTATCCATCTAATCTAGGCAAAATAGTCTCTTACAACATTGAAAAAACATGCAATTGTTGCCATAAATGCTGGAAACTTTTTGAAGTTAATTTGTACAGATGCTAAAACTAGCAACAAAAAAATTAGCTAAATACAGGGTCAACTGTGTGTACTTTAAAAAGTAGGCAACTTATTAGCTACATGAATGCAAATTATGAGCTAATCCATCAACTATCTACATAAAGTGATGCAACTTTATGTAGACCGTAAGAAACTATCTAGCCCCAAAGAAACTTTGCATATTATATGGAACCTACCGGTGTCAAAAAAATATGAAGCAACTATCTAGCCCCAAAAAGTGGTACAACTTCATGTTGACTATAAGCAAAACTACATGCACGATCTCGAGGGAAATGTTCACCGACACATTTAAAAAATGGATGAATCCCATCCATCATTGCCTTCACAACAACTATCTACCGAATAGTGGTACACCTCCCTCTAGACAATACGCAAAAAAAGTGTAAAATAATGGCTCCCACAAAAGTTGCACAACTTCGTGTGGACTCTAAGCATCTACCTTCATAATGGATGCTACTATCTTCATACACAGAGGGAAAAAATTGAAACCCATTCATTATTGCCTTTAGTGTTAGTTACATGTGTCGATTTATTGGTGTTTTATAAAAATTGTATCTTGTTTGGATCTTGAAAGCCTTGTGCATGCATATTTTTAATATACTTACTTTTATGTCTTGCTTTTTTTATCTAATATATAGGGTAGACTCCATCAAATCCTAAATTGCTAAGAAGTGCATGAAATTCAATTTCCATCTCTAAATATGCACATACTTATTTATTATGAAGTTTATCCTTTGCATTGTGGTTAGCCTAACCACTTCGGATCTAATAAGTTTGGGGACCATGATGTACATGGATTTTGTTTTAGGTACATTGGTGATGCAATGAATGCTTGTATCATTTATAAAGAAGTTGTTATCACCATATGATTATTGGAGCCAAGCTATAATGATCGGTTGACGAACTATTATCTACTATATCATGCCATTTCTATCTCGATAACAAGTATCTTATTCATGCATACTCCTATAGCATCCAAGCTCTTGTAGGTTGCACATTCGCATGAAATCTTTGTTTTTAAATGTTTGTGGTTCTTGGAAAGATCTTATAAGGAAATTTGTTTACTGCATGTGTGAGTAAGATGAAATGGTTGCATTTAATGGGGAGTGCATAAAATCATGTTCATGATTCACCAACCCAAATATTCCTTTTATAATTTATTGCCTAACAATTTCTCAAAACCCGCTCATGTGCAATATTGTTGAAATTGCTTTTTGAATTGTTATTTGGGATATTTGTTATATTTCTGAAAGTATCCCAACAACTTATCATTCCCTTATTGTTAGTTGTGATTATTTTGAGATTTTCTTAGTTGAAGTTCCATTTATATACGATAAGAGAAAATGGAGCCATGGGCTAGATATATGCTTTTAAGGATAAATCCTTTCGTTTATTTTATGACTTCCTATTTGATATCATGTATGTCTTACTTATTCCTACTATCCTTTTGTGTGTGCATGTTTATTTCTGGATTGTTGACTACAATTTTTTCCACTTAGAAACTTATATGCATGAGAGTGTTAATATATCGCCTTGTTATCACCATTCTTTGAAGACCATATTTCTTATCCATTTGATTTTTGGTTGTGTTGGTATGAACTTTATTTTTGAGTGCTTGGTTTATTTTAATTGCATCTTCATGCACTCATATCTCGTGAATGGATTTTTGAATCAAATTTGTCTTCATAGGTGCAATTATCCTTGTCTATACTCTTTTTGTATTGTTTGTGTTCTAAATGATATAGAGGGGGTGAGTACTCCATGTTTGTGTATATTGTATTAAAATGAAAAAATATATGCACAAACCTCGGGGAGCTTCCTTATTTCATTTAGAGCACTGTTTCACTCTTGTGATGATATTTTCTTTTGCCCAATTGTTTCTTTGGATATTTTGATTGCTTGCTTCATTCGTTGTAGCTTTCTTCACTGCTCTATCTTTTCTCAATCTTTGATCCTCAATATATTTTGATTTAATCCAATTATTTATCGTTGGATACGTGCATTGGATTTCACTCAAGTTATGAGAAATGCACATCTTGGAAAGGAACTCAAACTGTATTGGCCCTCTAAATTTCCATTTTGGCATTCTTTGCCAATGGGGGGAGTTTAGAGGATTTAAGGAGAATGGTTTTATACTTAAGATTATTTTGTGCTTAAGTATTTTGCTCTCATGCATTACTTCTTTGTTTGATGACTTTCATGGTAGAATATATAGTGCAAACTCTTCCAAAGGTTATGCTTGACAATATATGCAATGAAATTAAATTTCACGACGAGTGCACACATTGTGTCTATGGGGGTGCTCTATATATGTTGGTTCTACTCACATCTATTGCATTATTTGTTGTTTATGTGAGTAAAATCGGCTTTTATATGGGCTAGTAGCTTTATGTTACTTGACCATATCAAATACAACCTCTTGTATACAACTTATGCTCGGATGAGTTGCATACGTATTACTAATATTTATTGTGTAAACCGTCTTGTTGAGATTGTCATAATTACCGATGGGAGATATTGTAAGAGTATATGCCCCTAGTGGATTCACATACCCATCTGATCACCAAGGTTCATTCCTATGCCCCTATGTGTGGTTTTGATTATTAATGACAATTCCTATGTACTAATGTTTATTTGAGTTTATATGAAGGAATATTTCATAGGTAATGCTTATAGTCCATATGTTCGATTCAAGGTTGCATGCCATGAAAATAAATATATACCTTCAGTATTTGCACCAAGATCATCAATTTGAAGAGATTAATATGATATGATCAAGAAAAAGTGAAGATGGATATCTTGTATGGAACTAAAATAAATCATGATCTAGCTTATGTGTTACGACATGCATAATCAAAATATTTAGAGTTTGATTTCAAAAGAAGAATTCAAGATATGGCTCAAATTTGGTTTCATAATAGACTCAATAATTGAGCTATGGTTTACAAAGTATTAGATCATGCAATCAAATAAAGGGTTCTTTACTTCTTTATGTGCCTCAAGATATTGTGATAGAGCATGAGAAGATACAAGGTTGACCAATACAAAGAGTGAAGATTGGATTCAAGCTGTTCAACACATGAAGCATAAAGAATGTACCACATGGAATCTTGTGATATTTTGCTATGGTAAGCTTTGTAAATTATGCTTTATGAACTAACTCATTATATATGTTCTTTGTGTTTTCTGTGGGGGTTAGGTATCTTTCCATGGGAATGCATCAAAAGTAAGATTTTATATAGCCCATGAGAGGATGATATCAAGTGGTGATCTCCATCAAGGTTGAGAAGGGCATGTTCAATATAAGAATCTCGAGAAGATTGTATGCTTGAATCCTTCAGTCCATTTTGTGATAATGGACATGTGAAGAAGTGCCTTAATGAACCTATAACATAGTGGTGTATGGAGCAGCAGGTTATGAGTCTCCATGAAGCAACAATGATCAAGTGAAGTATTGCAGGTTGATTGAAGCATAGTCATCAAGATTAAGAAGGATGTTGAAGGAAAAGGTATGGCCTTGCTAGTTTTTTCCTTTTACCGGTCTTGACGTATTTGTTGAGAGAATGGGTTATAGGATAGTAGACGCACTATCAAGATGGACTTTTTGTTGGGTAACTTGATCGCATTGTTATAAGGAGCTCAATCCTTTGAATAGTTTTCATCTCCTTATTTAGTGGCTTCTTAGTGTTTCTCCTTTTTAGGTTCTTTTGCTGGTTGCTGGCTTTTCAACAAGCCAAGTTCATTGAAAATGAAATTCATATGCAACTCTATGACATTTTAAACTTTGAAGGTTTTACGGGCTCTTTGTTTTGGGAGATTTCACACCTCCCCAATTTTGGTATTTAATCTCTTGCTTCTTCTTGGGTTTTATAGCCTCTATTAGATATATCTTGTTCTTATCTTCCCAAAAAAAATCCCAAGTTTGCTAAACTTGGAGTCTTGATGCAAAATATATTACCTATTTTTCTTAAACTCGGTTTTCTGACGGCGGTAGATCTAGGCCAACCGGGCCTGGCATAGGTTTTCAGTTTTCCCATTCCGGTGAACCGAGTCCAACTGCGTATGGCGCCGGAATTTCCGGTCGCCGTCGGACCTGGCACAGAAAACTTACCAAAAAGGTTATGTTATTGGTCGGGATAACTTAGTTTTGCCCCCAAGCAGTCATATTTTGTTCTCCTACAAAAAAAAAGGCTTCTTCTGAAAGGTTTCCTACGGTTCTTGAGCATCTTTTTACCACCATTGTTGAACCTCTTGATCTTGGTTCCTCTTCCTTTCCTCCTACATATGATTCTTGCATCTTTTTGAGGGTTTTGAACACGGAGATCTAGATCTATAATCCCCACAAATAATTTTCTCCTCTAAGTGAGGGGGGCCCATTAGATCAAGATCTTGGAGTCATTGGTTGACCTCTACCATGCATTGTTCTTCCTCTCAAGTTCCTCCCTAGCATTTGCTGCTTTTGTGGATTTGAGAGATAATGATTTGGGCATGTTTCTTGGTGTTCTTGCTTTGCGTTCTTGTATAGTGTTGACCTCTTCATTATGATTTGTTTGAGGGAGAAACCATGAGCTTGTTATTCTTGGAGGGTGACCTCCTAGTTGGCTTTGCGGTTGGTGCTCCGGTGACATCTTTGTGGAATATTGTGAAGAGGCCCGCGCTTTCCCCCTCGTGGGAAAAGCTAGGATAAGGAAATGGCCCTTGTCTTCGTAAGAGGGTTTGGAGATGAAGATGAGCCTTGGCAACCCTCATCTCTCCAACAGTGATTAGCTTATTTCGCATGTAAGTGAACATCGGGATACATTTTCATCTCCGCGTGCTTCGGTTATCTCTATACATGAGTTTATTTCCTTGTCATAAATTTCATGCTTCAAGTACTTGTATCTTGTTTATCACTTGTGCTATATATCTTGTGATATCTTACTTAGCTTGATTTGTTGTTGTGCACCTAGTTGAACCTAGCTTATTTAAATTTTGTGTTTTTGAAATAAATGTTACTAGTTTAATTCCATATTCTTACAAGCTAAATCTGTAAAAAAAATCATATTCACGCCCTCCCCCCTCTGGGCGGCATCTCATCCTTCTGGAGGTGGTACAAGTTCTTATGTATATTCTGAGCAACTACCTGCACAATATTGGCAAATATGTGCACAACCACATTGAAAATTGACGAAACGTGTACATCATTGCCTACGCAGAAACTACCTACCCATAAGGTGGTATAACTTCATGCGGATTCTAAGCAACTACATGCACAAATCAATGCGGAAATTGGGACATCCTAAAAATAATTGAACCCCATCCGTGGTTGCATGTGCAGTAACAACCTACCCAGGGGTAGTACAAGTTCATGTGGATTATAAGCAAATATATGCACAATGTGGAATCGCGGCTCACGCACTCGTCCCCATGCTCCGAAATCTAAACCATGGCCCGAACCTGTCTCACCGGAGTAGCAACTAGAAAATACCAGAAAACTGAAGTACGAAACCACACGAATCGCCCGAAAGAAATGGGGTTAGAGGAGGTAATGTGCAAAGAATTACCAGCGCGCAGCGGGGATCTCGTTTCTAAGGGCCTCTCGTCCCCAACTGCTCCGACAATAACCCCCACTTGCCGAGGGCCTCAACCTCAACCTATGAGGTTGAACGGCGGCGCGGTTCGGAGTGTCAGCGCAACCTTCCGTGGCTGCTTCTCCCAGCGGCATGGTGGCGATTGATGCATGTAAAATGCAAACATGAATTTTGTACTTTGTTGTTGTGACCTATTTCAACATATTTGCATCTTATACAATGTTATATCCCTGTTTTACATTGATTTTTGGGGATTGACCAATAATAAAATTTATTTGGTTTATAACTCTGCATGACAGGAAAAACTCGTCTTTGCGTATTTTAAACTTTTAGGGACCTAAATTGAGTCAAATGGACCTCAAATTTTTTTAGGATTATTTTTTCATGAATATAGGCACCTGGAGCAATGGAACCTCACGCGCGGAGCCCGAAGGATTCTTGACCTAAAAATGCCTATAAAAAGGTCTACCGACGCGATCTCAGAAGAGACGGAGCGGAAACACAGAAATATCAAAACAGAGACATAACCAATGAAGATTGAAGAGGGAAACTCCGCTGGAGCCATCCCCGATTGGATCTCCACCCTCTCTAACATCATCATCACCTTCTCCATGAGGTATTGGTCCACCCGTGTACTATGGGTTTGTGGCAGTACCTTGATATATATCTCTCTTGTGTTATCATTCTTTAGAACCATATGAGTTGTCTTACATGATTGTGGTTATATATATAATTCCTATGTGGTGGATCTTTGTTTTATGAGAAAATATTTGAGATTGGAATTATATTATGTTTGAGATGTATTAATAGATGCATATTATATACAAAGTTCTTAAGTGCTTGTTATGGTCAAACTTATATGCAAGGGTGTGTGTGGGGGAATGTGTGCATTAGATGGAGTAATATGGTGGTAGTGATAGGATAGTGATAGAAAGTTTTAGATATATTATGATTTCCCCTTTATTTTGTTACCTTACTAGGGATAAAGTGAATGCATGTGTTATAATCATCTAGTGAGAACATAGATGATCTTGTTTGCTCAAGGTAGAACATTTATTATTCAAATATCATGTCAAAGTACATAAGGGGTACTCTGTTTATTCTTAATTCTAGATTGCATGAAGTTTTTTTTCCTTTCTAGAGGAGTATAAGTGAGATGCGTTGCATCATCTTTATATTACGATATGATGCACATATGAATCTAATCAAACACATAATAAAGTTTCAGAAATATTATATCGTATGTGAGTTGTTTTATGTCCACCATACTTTATGAGAGTGTAGACAAGTGAACTCATGAACCCCGGTCCACTTTTTACTATAAGAAATGACTTTTACTTATTTTTATTGTCCTTTACATCTTCTGCAAGAATTACTACAAAAAAACTTTTACTTTCCGCAAGCATAAACATAAACCCAAAAAGAACTTTACTTAATTGTTTTTACTTTCATGTTTTAGTTATATATTACTTTATTGTTTTATTTAAGTTTTACTAATATGAAGCCTTGTGCTCGACAACTACAAGGTGGAGTTGGACGCACAAGACATTACCTTTGTTTTCTAGGTTGCTAAAAGAGGTTGTAAGAAGATTGTTTTGCTCAGATCCCGAGAGTTCGATATAAACACTCGAGTCACCCTTGTGCGGAAAATATGCTTGCTACATCATGCTGTCTACAACTGGCGCGTGGTTGACGTGTGATACGTCTCAAACGTATCTATAATTTCTTATGTTCCATGCTACTTTTATGATGATACTCACATGTTTTATACACATTATATGCCATTATTATGCATTTTCCGGCACTAACCTATTGACGAGATGCCGAAGAGCCAGTTGCTGTTTTCTGCTGTTTTTGGTTTCATAAATCTTACAAAGGAAATATTCTCGGAATTTGACGAAATCAACGCCCAGGGTCTTATTTTTCCAAGAAGCTTCCAGAAGACCGAGGGAGAAACGAAGTGGGGCCACGGGGCGCCGACACCATAGGGCGGCGCGGCCAAGGGGGGCCCGCACCACCCTAGTGTGTGGCCCCCCTGTCAGCCCTCCGACTCCGCCCTTCCGCCTACTTAAAGCCTTCGTCGCGAAAACCCCAGTACCGAGAGCCACAATACGGAAAACCTTCCAGAGATGCCGCCGCCACCAATCCCATCTCGGGGATTCGGGAGATCGCCTCCGGCACCCCTGCCGGAGAGGGGAATCATCTCCCGGAGGTCTCTTCATCACCATGATCGCCTCCGGACTGATGTGTGAGTAGTTCACCCCCGGACTATGGGTCCATAGCAGTAGCTAGATGGTTGTCTTCTCCTCATTGTGCTATCATGTTAGATCTTGTGAGCTGCCTATCATGATCAAGATCATCTATTTGTAATGCTACATGTTGTGTTTGTTGGGATCCGATGAATATTGAATACTATGTCAAGTTGATTATCAATCTATCATATATGTTGTTTATGTTCTTGCATGCTCTCCGTTGCTAGTAGAGGCTCGGCCAAGTTGATACTTGTGACTCCAAGAGGGAGTATTTATTCTCGATAGTGGGTTCATGCCTCCATTGAATCTGGGACAAGTGACGTAAAGTTCTAAGGTTGTGGATATGCTTGTTGCCACTAGGGATAAAATATCGATGCTTTGTCTAAGGATATTTGTGTTGATTACATTATGCACCATACTTAATGCAATTATCTCGTTGTTTGCAACTTAATACCGGAGGGGGTTCGGATGATAACCTCGAAGGTGGACTTTTTAGGCATAGATGCATGCTCGGATAGCGGTCTATGTACTTTGTCATAATGCCCCGATTAAATCTCATAGTACTCATCATGATATATGTATGTGCATTGTTATGCCTTCTTTATTTGTCAATTTCCCAACCGTAATTTGTTCACCCAACATGCTATTTATCTTATGGGAGAGACACCACTAGTGAACTGTGGACCCCGGTCCATTCTTTACATCTGAAATACAATCTCATCGCAATACTTGTTCTTTACTCGTTCTTCGCAAACAAACATCATCTTCCACACTATACATCTAATCCTTTGTTTACAGCAAGCCGGTGAGATTGACAACCTCACTGTTACGTTGGGGCAAAGTACTTTGATTGTGTTGTGCAGGTTCCACGTTGGCGCCGGAATCCCTGGTGTTGCGCCGCACTACACTCCGCCACCAACAACCTTCACGTGTTCCTTGACTCCTACTGATTCGATAACCTTGGTTTCTTACTGAGGGAAAACTTGTTGTTGTGCGCATCACACCTTCCTCTTGGGGTTCCCAACGGACGTGTGCCTTACACGCCATCAAGCTCTTTTTCTGGCGCCGTTGCCGGGGAGATCAAGACACGCTGCAAGGGGAGTCTCCCACATCCAATCTCTTTACTTTGTTTTTGTCTTGCTTTGTTTTACTTTATTTTATTTACTGCTTTGTTTGCTCTTATATCAAAAACACAAAAAATTAGTTGCTAGATTTACTTTATTTACTGTCTTGTTCTCTATATTAAAAACACACAAAAAATTAGTTACTTGCATTTACTTTATTTAGTTTGCTTTATTTACTACTGCTAAAATAGGTACTGTTGAGAATACTAAGTTGTGTGACTTCACTAGCACAAATAATAATGATTTCTTATGCACACCTATTGCTCCACTCTGCTACTACGGCAGAATTTTTTGAAATTAAACCTCGCTTTACTAAATCTTGTTATGAGAGAGCAATTTTCCGGTGTTAGTTCCGATGATGCTCGCTGCCCATCTTAATAATTTTGTTGAACTATGTGAAATGCAAAAGTATAAGGATGTAGATGGTGACATTATAAAATTAAAATTGTTTCCTTTCTCCTTAAGAGGAAGAGCTAAAGATTGGTTGCTATCTTTGCCTAGAAATAGTATTGATTCATGGACTAAATGTAAGGATGCCTTTATTGGTAGATATTATCCTCCCGCTAAAATTATATCTTTGAGAAGTAGCATAATGAATTTTAAGCAATTTGATAATGAACATGTTGCTCAAGCATGGGAGAGAATGAAATCTTTGGTGAAGAATTTCCCTACCCATGGACTAACTACTTGGATGATCATCCAAACCTTTTATGCAGGATTGAATTTTTCATCGCGGAACCTATTGGATTCAGCTGCTGGAGGTACCTTTATGTCCATTACCTTGGGGGCGGCAACAAAGCTTCTTGATGATATGATGATCAATTACTCCGAATGGCACACGGAAAGAGCTCCACAAGGTAAGAAAGTAAATTCTGTTGAAGAAACCTCCTCCTTGAGTGATAAGATTGATGCTATTATGTCTATGCTTGTGAATGGTAGATCTAATGTTGATCCTAATAATGTTCCTTTAGCTTCATTGGTTGCCCAAGAAGAACATGTTGATGTAAACTTCATTAAAAGTAATAATTTCAACAACAATGCTTATATGAATAATTCTGGTAACAACTATAGGCCATATCCTTCTGCTAATGGTAATGGTTATGGTAATTCTTATGGTAGATTTGTTTCGCCTAATGACGAAAAGATGTTAGAAATTGAAAGAGCTACTAAGAGCTTTATGTAATCACAATATGAGCAAAATCAATTGTTTACTAAAACTATGAATGAACAATCTGCCTTGTTGAAAAATATAGGAAATCAACTTAAAAATTTAAATATGGAGATTTCTGGTTTGCAAACTAAGCTTTCAAATGTTGAAAACCGAATCTCATACATGTCTGCGTCACAATCTTCTTTAATTAATAAAATGGCTGCTAAACCTGAGGATAATGATAATAAAATTGTTACTACAGCAAACGCCATCCAAGTTCGAATTAATGAAAATATTAGATTGATGGCTGAATTGCATGCTAGGTGGGAAAGAGAAGAAAACGAAAAACTAGCTAAAAAGAATAATGTAGCTAAAGTTTTGACTATTACCACCACTAGTAATGATAATGCTTTACATGATGCTACACCCCCTACTATCAATGGTAAAATAATTGGTGTTGGCAATGTTTCTACTCCTAGTGCAAAGCGTGCAAAATTGACTGAAACTGCTAAAACTGCTGAAACTGTTTGTGATAAAACTGCTGAAATTTTTCAAAATATTGGGGACAATGATTCCATTGCTGTAGATCATAATGGTTTAGATTTTGATGATTGTCACATCTCTGAAGTTATACAGTTCTTACAAAAACTTGCTAAAAGTCCCAATGCTAGCGCTATAAATTTGGCCTTTACAAAACATATTACAAATGCTCTCATAAAAGCTAGAGAGGAGAAACTAAAACTTGAAACTTCTATTCCTAGGAAGTTAGAAGATGGTTGGGAGACCATCATTAAGATGAGGGTCAATGATTTTGATTGTAATGCTTTATGTGATCTTGGTGCAAGTATTTCTGTTATGCCTAAGAAAATCTATGATATGCTTGACTTGCCACCATTGAAAAACTGTTATTTGGATGTTAATCTTACTGATAATGCTATAAAGAAACCTTTGGGGAGGATTGATAATGTTCGCATTATGGTTAACAATAACCTTGTCCCCGTTGATTTTGTTGTCTTGGATATTGAATGCAATGCATCTTGTCCCATTATATTGGGAAGACCTTTTCTTCGAACTGTTGGTGCTACCATTGATATGAAGGAAGGTAATATTAAATATCAATTTCCTATTAAGAAAGGTATGGAACACTTCCCTAGAAAGAGAATGAAGTTACCTTATGATTCTATTATTAGAACAAATTATGATGTTGATATTTCGTCTCTTGATAATACTTGATTCACACTTTCTGCGCCTAGCTGAAAGGCGTTAAAGAAAAGCGCTTATGGGAGACATCCCATTATTTTACTTATGCACTTTTGTTTTATATTTGAGTCTTGGAAGTTGTTACTACTGTAGCAACCTCTCCTTATCTTTATTTTATTGCATTGTTGTGCCAAGTAAAGTCTTTGATAGTAAAGTCAATAGTAAATTTGGATTACTGCGCAGAAACAGATTTCTTGCTGTCACGAAATTGAGCCGCCCTGTCTGTAGGTAACTCAGAAAAATCTTCCAATTTACGCGCGTGATCTTCAGATATGTACGCAACTTTCATTCAATTTGAGCATTTTCTTCTGAGCAAGTTAAGTGCCCCAGAAAAATTCGTCTTTACTGGATCGTTCGTTTTGACAGATTCTGCCTTTTATTTCGCATTGCCTGTTTTGCTATGTTTGATGGATTTCTTTGTTCCATTAACTTTCAGTAGCTTTGTGGAATGTCAAGAAGTGTTAAGAATGATTATGCCACCTCTGAATATATGAATTTTCAATTATGCACTAACCCTCTAATAAGTTTGTTTTGAGTTTGGTGTGGAGGAGGTTTTCAAGGATCAAGAGAGGAGGATGATACAATATGATCAAGAAGAGTGAAAGGTCTAAGCTTGGGGATGCCCCCGTGGTTCATCCCTGCATATTTTAAAAAGACTCAAGCATCTAAGCTTGGGGATGCCCAAGGCATCCCTTCTTCATCGACAACTTATCAGGTCACCTCTAGTGAAACTATATTTTTATTCCGTCACATCTTATGTGCTTTACTTGGAGCGTCTGTTTGTTTTTATTTTTGTTTTCGTTTGAATAAAATCGGATCCTAGCATTGCTTGTTTGGGAGAGAGACACGCTCTGCTGTTTCGTATGAACACATATGTTCTTAGCTTTACTCTTAATGTTCATGGCGAAGGTTGAAACTGCTTCGTTCATTGTTATATGGTTGGAAACAAAAAATGCTGCATGTGGTAAATGGTATAATTTCTTGAATAATTTGATACTTGGCAATTGTTGTGCTCATATAGATCATGTTTAAGCTCTTGCATCATGTACTTTGCACCCATTAATGAAGAACTACATAGAGCTTGTTAAAATTTGGTTCGCATGATTGGTCTCTAGAGTCTAGATATTTTCTGGTTAAGGTGTTTGAACAACAAGGAGACGATGTAAAGTCTTATAATGCTTGTAATATGTTCATATGTAAGCTTTACTGCACCGTTTTATACTTGAGTTTGCTTCAAACAACCTTGCTAGCCTAAACCTTGTATTGAGAGGAATTCTTCTCGTGCATCCAAATCCTTGAGCCAAAAACTATGACATTTGTGTCCACCATACGTACCTACTACATGGTATTTCTCTGCCATTCCAAAGTACATTACTTGAGTGCTACCATTAAAATTCTATTCTTTGTCTTTGCAATATATAGCTCATGGGAAAAATAGCCTTAAAAACTATTGTGGTGAAGAATATGTACTTATGTGTCTTATTTCTTAAAACACTTGTATCAACTGTGTGCATTGATTCTTACATGTTTACCTATTGCACTTGTTATATTACTTTGTGTTGACAATTATCCATGAGATAAATATGTTGAAGTTGAAAGCAACCGCTGAAACTTATATCTTCCTTTGTGTTATTTCAAAGCTTTCTACTAAGAATTTATTGCTTTATGAGTAACTCTTATGCAAGTCTTATTGATGCTTATCTTGAAAGTACTATTCATGAAAAGTCTTTGCTATATGATTCATTTGTTTACTCATTGTCTTCACCATTGCTTCGAATCGCTGCATTCATCTCATATGCTTTACAATAGTATTGATCAAGATTATGATAGCATGACACTTCAGAAATTATCCTTGTTATCGTTTACCTACTCGAGGGCGAGTAGGAACTAAGCTTGGGGATGCTTGATATGCCTCAAATGTATCTATAATTTCTTATGTTCCATGCTACTTTTATGATGATACTCACATGTTTTATACACATTATATGTCATTATTATGCATTTTCCGGCACTAACCTATTGACGAGATGCCGAAGAGCCAGTTGTTGTTTTCTGCTGTTTTTGGTTTCAGAAATCCTACAAAGGAAATATTCTCGAAATTTGACGAAATCAACGCCCAGGGTCTTATTTTTCCACGAAGCTTCCAGAAGACCGAGGGAGAAACGAAGTGGGGCCACGGGGCGCCGACACCATAAGGCGGCGCGGCCAAGGGGGGGCCCGTGCCGCCCTAGCGCGTGGCCCCCCTGTCAGCCCTCCGACTCCGCCCTTCCGCCTACTTAAAGCCTTCGTCGCGAAAACCCCAGTACCGAGAGCCACGATACGGAAAACCTTCCAGAGACGCCGCCGCCGCCAATCCCATCTCGGGGGATTCAGGAGATCGCTCCCGGCACCCCGCCGGAGAGGGGAATCATCTCCCGGAGGTCTCTTCATCACCATGATCGCCTCCGGACTGATGTGTGAGTAGTTCACCTCTGGACTATGGGTCCATAGCAGTAGCTAGATGGTTGTCTTCTCCTCATTGTGCTATCATGTTAGATCTTGTGAGCTGCCTATCATGATCAAGATCATCTATTTGTAATGCTACATGTTGTGTTTGTTGGGATCCGATGAATATTGAATACTATGTCAAGTTGATTATCAATCTATCATATATGTTGTTTATGTTCTTGCATGCTCTCCGTTGCTAGTAGAGGCTCTGGCCAAGTTTATACTTGTGACTCCAAGAGGGGGTATTTATGCTCGATAGTGGGTTCATGCCTCCATTGAATCTGGGACGATGTGATGAAAGTTCTAAGGTTGTGGATGTGTTGTTTCCACTAGGGATAAAACATCGATGCTTTGTCTAAAGATATTTGTGTTGATTACATTACGCACCATACTTAATACAATTGTCTCGTTGTTTGCAACTTAATACTCGGAGGGGTTCGGATGATAACCTCGAAGGTGGAATTTTTAGGCATAGATGCATGCTCGGATAGCGGTCAATGTACTTTGTCGCAATGCCCCGATTAAATCTCATAGTACTCATCATGATATATGTATGTGCATTGTTATGCCTTCTTTATTTGTCAATTGCCCAACCGTAATTTGTTCACCCAACATGCTATTTATCTTATGGGAGAGACACCACTAGTGAACTGTGGACCCCGGTCCATTCTTTACATCTGAAATACAATCTACTGCAATACTTGTTCTTTACTGTTCTTCGCAAACAAAGATCATCTTCCACACTATACATTTAATCCTTTGTTTACAGCAAGCCGGTGAGATTGACAACCTCACTGTTACGTTGGGGCAAAGTATTTTGATTGTGTTGTGCAGGTTCCACGTTGGCGCCGGAATCCCTGGTGTTGCGCCGCACTACACTCCGCCACCAACAACCTTCACGTGTTCCTTGACTCCTACTGGTTCGATAACCTTGGTTTCTTACTGAGGGAAAACTTGCTGCTGTGCGCATCACACCTTCCTCTTGGGGTTCCCAACGGACGTGTGTCTTACACGCCATCAACGTGGGAGGTAGAAATCTCTGTGGTGTAGCTTTTCTTCGTTCCCCGGCAACGGCGCCAGAAAATAGCTTGATGTCTACGCACGCTTCTATTCCTGTAGACAGTGTTGGGCCTCCAAGAGCAGAGGTTTGTAGAACAGCATCAAGTTTCCCTTAAGTGAATCACCCAAGGTTTATCGAACTCAGGGAGGTAGAGGTCAAAGATATCCCTCTCAAGCAACCCTGCAATCACGATACAAGAAGTCTCTTGTGTCCCCAACACACCTAATACACTTGTCAGATATATAGGTGCACTTGTTCGGCGAAGAGATAGTGAAATACAAGTAATATGGATGAATATGAGTGGTAATAACAATCTGAAATAAATATGGCAGCAAGTAAACATGCAACAGAACTTGTTGGAAACGGTGTTTCAATGCTTAGAAACAAGGCCTAGGGATCATACTTTCGCTAGTGGACACTCTCAACATTGATAACACTCTCTTGTTGGATGACAAACACCATTCATTGTGTAGGGCTACAAGAGCTCCCTCAAGCCGGAGTTAACAAGCTCCACAACATTCGGTGTTCATATTTAAGTAACCTTAGAGTGCATAATAGACCATTGCAATTATACCGAGTACTAACATAGCATGCACACTCGTCACCGTCAGAGCTATGAAAGGGGGAATAGATCGCATCAATACTATCATAGTAATAGTTAACTTCATAATCTACAAGAGATTACAATCATAACCTATGCCAAGTACTACATGATGCACACACTGTCAACATTACATCATGGAGGAGGAATAGACTACTTCAATAACATCACTAGAGTAGCACATAGATGATATTCAACTAGATCACAAAGCTAATGATCACATAAAGATCACATGGGAGAGAGAGATGAACCACATAGCTACGGTACAGCCCTTAGCCTCGGGGGAGAACTACTCCCTCCTCATCATAGGAGACAGCAATGGCGATGAAGATGGTGGTGGTGTCGATGGAGATGCCTTCCGGGGGAAATTCCCCGTCCCGACGGCGTGCCGGAACAGAGACTTCTGTCCCCCGAATCTTGGCTTCGCGATGGCGGCGGCTCTGGAACTTTTCTCGTATCGTGGCTTATCGGTCTCGAAGATTTAGGTCAGGGAGGCTTATATAGGCGAAGAGTCGGAGTCGGAAGGGGTCTGGGGGTCCCACACACCAGGGGGGCGCGCCCCCCCTCTGGCCGCGCCGCCACCATGTGTGGGGGCCCTGGGCCTCTTCTCTGGTCCACCTTCGGTGTTCTGGAAGCTTCGTGGAAATATAAGATCGTGGGCCTTGATTTCGTCCAATTCCGAGAATATTTCCTATGTAAGATTTCTGAAACAAAAAACAGCAGAAAACAGGAACTGACTCTTCGGCATCTCGTTAATAGGTTAGTGCCGGAAAATGCGTAAATATCACATAAAGTGTGTATAAAACATGTGAGTATCATCATAAAAGTAGCATGGAACATAAGAAATTATAGATACGTTGGAGACGTATCACATCACTCTGCACTTGAAGTCCCAACGAGTTGGTACATACAGAGTTGTAGTTGTCAGCGCTCCAACGGCTTCATGGTGATGCGTCTTAGCAAGGGGGGTCGACTGATCTGTGGTGCAAGGATCCCTGAAGCAGTGGCTCCTGACAAGGCGGCGATGGTGTCCCCTTCGCCGGGGATGTTTGGATAGTTGCGGCGCTTGAGGCGCGTGGCAGACAAAATTATATTTGGCATCGACGACGCTAGATGCGGGACAACCGTAGCCCTTCAGGACCCGCATATCGAAGATGATGGCTGCACCGATCTCGCGGTTGGTGGCGATCTAACTGGCGGCGGGTTCGGGGGAGGCAAGGTTGCCGGTAAAAATAGAGCTAAATTTGTGCATGTCGGACAATGGCAGTGTCTATGTGTCGTTACCTTGTCGAAGGCATCGCTCTTGCATCTCTCGTCTTCTCACCCAAGATGCTCTAGGGGAAACCCTATAGCTGGGTCTGCTAGATCGGAAGATGGTGACGCACAGTGTCGTTCTCCCTGCTGGGGAATTCTTTTGGAGCAGGTATTGGATGGAAGGGACCTGACTTGGAGCTATGTGTTTCTTTCGGTGAAAACAAGTCTCGACAGCGTGGCACAGTGTGGTCTTTGTAGCAGACGCTTGATAATGAATGCACGTAGGGTGGTGGCATTATATTGCGCAGTGTTGGTATCGCCAACGGGCCTGGTGAGGACTATCTGTATCTATGCCATGAAGATGCCTCTACAGTTCGACAACTATGACGGCTTCTGGAGTGTGTGTCAATGCTTACAAGAGCACAAATTCGTTAAAGCAAAATTTCTTGGAAGTAATCTCTTATTTTCTATATCATCCCAATGAAGAAGGTATAGACCCATAATATGACTCCATGAAAAAAAAGTTCCATTTTCTAGCAAGTTTTACATGTTATGTCATTTTTATATTATATGGTTCTACAAAATGGCAAATAAATATTTTAACACAAAAGGTTTTATTTTTTACAAGTTACACATATTATTTCATTATTTTATTAAACGCTTCTAGAACATGGTAAATGAATATTTTAGGTAATAAGTAGTAATGTCAATTCACATTTATTATTATGAATGTAAAGCGAAAGTCAAGTTACAATCTCAACTAAATACTAGGCCAAAAGCTTTGGAAATGCCCTTTTGTCCGAAGTGCATACGCTCCCTTTAGCTTAAAAAAACTTCTAAATATTTTAAAAAATGTTTTGTATATCTCCACATTCTACGTGCTCACCTAAAGTTTCCTAAAAACACTGACATTTTTTGTCGCTTGTTTAAAAAGACAAAAACTGTCTCGCGAAAAGCCTTACATTAGCACTGAATTTTTTTTTGTCTAGACTACATTTAAAATGCATTTTAAATAAAAGGAGCATATGCACCCATGAGAAAAACGCCATATGCAATGCTTACTAAACTTAGTTTCGGTACTTAAAGGTGGGGCTTTGCATAGTGTTAAGAAACTTCATGGGAGATAGTCCATTTTGTGAAGCTTTGCCATCTAAAATTGAACTATTTTTGTCATCTTTTATCCCAAGCTTATTTACCTGTATTAGGACTTCATGCAAAAAAGTTTTAATTATTATAAGAAGTTTTACATATTATTTATCTTTCCTATTAAACACTAGAACATGATTAATAAATGTTTTTTACATAACAATGGTTATTTAAATACACATTCCTCATTGTTAATGTTAAACTAAGGCCTAGTTCCGAGACCAACTCAAAAGGAGGCCTGAATCTTATAAAACTTTGTTTGGGTGTTTCACATCTGGATCCACTTAATGTTAAGAAACTTCATGTGATTACCTTTTAAAATTAGTGCATTGGCTTGTCTTATTTATCACAACTGCATATACCCATAATGTAATTCCATGTCAATTTGTTTTTGACAAATTTACATATTATTTCATTTTTTACGAAACACCTCTAGAAAATGATAAATAAATTATTTACATACAAAGCGGTGGTTTTGATTCACCTTTGTAACTGTTGATACTAAAGGAAATTCTAGTTACAAGCTACACTAAAAAAGAGGCTAAAAGCTTAAACTTGGTTTCGGTGCCTCGTGTATATAACAATTTGGTCTATAAATTCGAGCAAACTTCATATTTGATACTTGTATATATCTCTAACTCCTTTCCAAAAAAAAGAGCTTCAAGCTTTCCTCTTCAAATCCAAATGCATCCATGGATCCTATTGGATTTTACGGCAAGCGCGGTTAAAATGAAACATGTACTACCTCTGTCCAAAACTAGATGTCTAGATACATCCAGTTTTAGGAAAATCTAAGGCATCTACTAATGAAGGGAGTACAGACCAATCCTATTTGATGTAACAGAGCGCGCCAGTTTCCCCTTTCCCTTCTCTCTCCTTTTTTTGAGGGGTAACCATTGCCTTTTATTAATCAATCATCAATGATACAATAGAAATGTCAGGAAAGGTCATAAGCCACAACTGGCGACCATGTTCAAAAGAAATGTAAGAACGAGCTAGACTATGGGCATGAATATTAAAACATCCTTTCTCGTGAACAAAACAGACATCATTGAATTGAGAGCGGCGGTGATCAATCTCCTTTAGAATCGAACAGTAGTTGTACCTGCTCAATTCTTTTATACTATTAATTACTTCCAAACAGTCAGACGCTATGTAGATGCGTTGAAGTTGAAGATCAGCAACAAGGCTCTGCAATGCGATCGATTCCAAGGTGGCAGGGTCTGCAATGCCTGGGACTGCTAGCACCGATGCTCCCTAGAAAACTCCTGAGGTATTTGTGCAAACTGCTGCAACTACATCCCTACTACCATTTTTTGAAACAACTACATCCACATTCATCTTAAAGAAACCAGCTGGAGAGGCAAGCCAGACTGCATTTGATTGAGTAGGTTGTGCTGCTGACGGGGTTGGCTTAACTGTATAAGTGATATTCAGTTATGTGAGATAGCTGATTATGAAACCAAAAATGGATAGGGGGGCCTGAAAAATCTCCTCGTGTACTGCCTTCCGTCTAGCATTCCACACTGCCCACAATGTCACTACAACCTTGGTGAATTCCTCATGCGAGAGTGACTCTATGAGAAAGAAAATCCATTCTTTAGCATTTCCACATTGGATTATGCTTATATGTTCAGTCAATTCCTCATCCATTAAAGCCCAAACACACCTAGCTGTTGTGCAATCAAGGAGCGAGTGTCTCCAATTATCTTTAGTAGCCGCACAAAAAGGACGTCCAGGAGATGTTGCCAGATTTTGGTGATGACAGAATAAACCGGTAGGTAGCGACTGGTGTGCAAGTCTCTATAAAAAACTCTGATCTTGCTAGGTACTTTTGTTTTCCACATTCTAGTCCATAGCTTTGTTCTGACCCTGACGAGGAGCTAGCTGCACGACCTTCAAGCCAATCCTCCCGCGTCTTCTTTGTTGACACCAACAATCTGTATGCCGAACGGACTGTAAACGCCCCAGATCGTTCGAAATGCCAAGCCCACGAATCATGTTGGTTTACGGTAATCAGCGGAATGGATTTAGTAATGTCGACATCCATAGGTAGCAAGTGTTCTTCAAGAATTTCTGTTCTCCACTCTGAACTTGTTGCATCAATCAGTTCTGAGACCAACATAGGAGGATTATTTGTCTTGGGCGCTACTGGCCGTAGCCGAGTGCTCCTTGAAAGCCAGTTCTCATTCCCTTCTCTCATGTGCTACAGTTCCTGAGAGCCTCTTCGTTCTTCCCGGGCCGAACCAAAGCCTTCTCTGGCGGCACTGCCACTTGGAGATGGTGGAGGTGAGGTGCCGGCCTTAGTAGCATGTACAGTAGGTGTAGGTTTTGCCCACGGTCGTCGGATTCCATCGGCCGGATGTAGCGCGTCGTCTGCTTGCTGTTCTTCACTGCCTTGCTCCAGTGGCAGGAGCTATGGCATGTGAACGAGCTGGAGTTGGGCATCTCTGTCAATAAGGTCGTCTTCTCGTACTCTTGGAGGTTGGTCGCTCTGGTGCTCTCCCGCTGCGCCAGACGGTCGCCGGTGATGCTCTACATCGTGCCTTCATGGTGGAGGCTGGATGTGCCTTCATGGTGCCTTCATGGTGAGGCTTTCTTCAATAAGCGGGCGGGTTTGGTTCTCTTTCTCATTTGGAGTACTACCGGGTTTCCTCTCTTTCTGGCCTGCCATGGAGGCGAGGGGGTAGAGTGGCAACGTGCGGCGTCCTGCAGATTTGGAGGGGATCGTGGAAAATCAAATTTCTGGAGTTTATCCTCGGTCGCTTGTGTGTGGCAGCCGACTCAAGATGCTGGCAGGCAGAAGCCTTGATGCGGGGAACACATCAGGTTTTCTTCAACCTCCGAGGACCTCTAGGGATCTCGCGGCGGCATTTCTCCGTGTTGTAAAACTGGAGGATCTTCTCTTAGTATGTGTTTTTCTAGAGGTCCTCTTTGTAAAATGTACCGCAGCGCTCATAAGTTATTGCAGTTTGTAGGCCCTTCGGGCCTTCCCCGTTCAATTTTTTTTTGATGTATAACAGGACAAGCCAAGATATTTTGTACAGTACACAACTTGCCTCGCCAGACCTTTTCTCTGACCCGATTGCCAAAACACACGATCGATGCTCGATGGTGGCACTCCATGCCACGACTCCCTATCGGCTATCGTACTCGGCTACGTGCGTGAGGTGGGAGAGTCGGAGAGAGACCCTACCAGACCTTTTGTGTGCGGCTTCATTCTCCAGACCTTTTTCTTTGATCCGGCTGCCAAAACACATGATCGATGGTGCCATTTCATGCCACGACTCCCTATATCGTTGCTCGCGTGTGGAGTGAGCACGCACAGAGACCATACGTACGTTCTCTCCTCGACCGATCAATCGAAAAAGCGCAAACGGAAACAGAAAGGCGGCCATATCCCAAACGTGGCCGGCCGCGAACAGCATGTGCATCGAACCATCGAACGATACGTACGTGCGTCCACTGCGCCCGTGGACCAGGCCAGGCCAAAAGTGCGTAGATTCCAGGGCAGGGGCTCGGCCGCGCGACTCACGTCGCATCGCACGTCTTCGCCGCCGCGCAGTCCGCAGACCGACGACGACCGGCCATCGATCAGGTAGGCTGGCGCGGCGGCAACATCGCCCGTCGTGCCACCTGCGCGGCCGGCGGTGCGCGTCGCCGTCGTGCTCGAGCGCGCTCACGGCCGGCGGGTGCGCGTGCACGTGTCCGCGGTCGTCGGTCGGCGTCGTGCCCTGCCACTTTGGGCGGCCACCGATGGGCCAGGCAGGGCGTCACGTACGTACGCGGTCGGGCAAGCTCACTGCGAGAGTGAGTGGTCAGCGGTGTCGCCAATAGATCGATCGGGGTACGTACGTAGGATATGTATCTACGTGGGTCTGTGAGGCGCTGTACACGTGGCCACCTGGTCGGCGTCGCACGACGCGGATGTTTCAAGCGCGTCAGGTTTGAATATCGTGTCTGGCAGGTCAGCACACTCTCTGAGTCTGACCAGACTCAGCCTGTAAGTTTCCAAAAAAAATAGTTGCCTCTTCGATATGTTAGGCTGCCTCGGTGGAACGCACAGTTTCTAAAACACCTTCAGGCCTCGTCTTCAAGGATTACTTGATTACTTGCTGATATAGTAGGACGAGTGGTCGCCTGGTCGGTGATGTCTTGTCTTGATATAGTAGGACGAGTGGTTAATCTAAAGGTATAAACGATGCCCCCCATAGGGGGCTTCACAGCGATCAGAGCCTCTCAGCCATTGATCTTACCTCAGTGAATTTGGGCTGTCCGTTGTTTTTACCACGCCGGTATAAAAGCGGTTCCCGAGGAAACCCTAGCCGCATTCGCGTCCTCCCTTGGCGTGCTGCTCGCGAGAGGCGGCTGGCGCCGCTCCGCCTTCCTGGCCGGCCGCCCTGTCCTCCCCTCCCCTCGCGCCCCATCCTCCGGCTCCTCCTATGGGCCAGCGCCTCCACCCCTCCTCCTCGATGCACCTCAGCCTCCCACCTCTCTCCTCCCGTTCTTCCCTCTCCCTCTCTCTCTTTGATGGCGCTGGGCCGCCTAGGATGCGAGCGCCGTGTCGGCACAAGTGGGGGCGCCGCCCTTGGCCGCGGCCGGGAGCTCGCCTTCGGCCGCCGCTCGCCCCATAACCGCGTGTCTTCGCATCGCCGCGAGGACAGCAGGTTCAGCACCGGCGGATGATGCGGGAGAGAGAGGAGGAAGCATCCCTGAAACCTCTACATCGAGCAGCGGCCTACTGGGATCGGAGTCCTCTTCCATTTTTAGGTACTGAACCATCTCTTCCTCTTTATTTGTATCCTCCCCTCTTCCACTTCCCTTAATTTCTCATTTTTACTTGTGCACTTGCTTTTGTGTATACGCATATAAGGTGTATGAATAAAATCCAAGCTACTGGTCAGCTACTGGTCGTTACTGAAGTTTACTACGTTGTTGGGGCTGCAACATCAGCGACCGAGGGCTGCTCGAGATCTCATCCATGGCATCCGCTCGCAGCCTCACCACCTTTGCCTCGCTGTGGGGATTGGGCGGGATCATTGACAAGGGCGTTGTTCATATGGTATATAGCCCATAACACTTGATTGTTATTTTCATTATTTTTCCCTATCAAACTTTGTGCCATATTCACATGTCAAAATGTCAACTTGATGGCGTGTTCATTGATCTTATCTGCTGGCCATTGCTATCCGTCATAGGGCTGGTGGTTGGCGGGAGCTGCGCCATCCGGCGGTGGCGGCGGATCAAGCTCCTCCTTTGCGGCGCTCGAAAGTAGGAGCAAGGCCAACAACACCAAGGCGTCGAGCCAGCTGTCGGACGAGCGGGGCGAGCATGAGGGAGAAGTCGACGTCGCCTCCCCCAACCGTCGCACCGGTGAGCCTTTGTGTATTTTTTCACTTTCTGTATATTGCCGTGAACTGTGTGACTATCAACAACAAAGAATTGGGGAAGTTCATCTCTGGTAACTGTATGGGCTTGCCATCCATCACGTGCTCAAAGTATGCACGTGTAAGGCAACAAGGTCTTCAAGGTTGGTTCAGCCCATCTTGATACATGTGGGATATTTGTAACAGATTCATTGTTATTTACTTAGTTTTAGTACATCCAAATTGTTGAACTGTATATGGGTCTCGGGTGTGGTGGTTTCAGCAGACCACAAGTGAAGATTAATTTTGTTGAATTTAGCTGCGACTCCCATTTGTGCAACTTGCACGTTTGATATTAGACTTTCATGTGTAAGCTAGCACTAATGATATGCATGAGTAAACTTTTAGGAAAATAATATGTGCTTTATTGTTTGAGACACCCATCAAATAATATGTATAGATCTCTCAGCCGTTTGAGAAGTACTAGATAATTTCAGTGTCTTTTTCGCTGATCAAGATCAGGGTTGTTGTGCTGATCAACAGGAAGAGCAGGAGTCCTTTAGGATGCCAACAAATTATCTCTAGGTAACTTATTAAGATGCATCTGAATATCTGATACTTTTCAGCTATATCAAATGCATAGCCGCATAAGCCACTGGCTATTTGTCAAATGTTTACATAAGAGTTGATTTATCCTTTTCAGATTTGCATTCTTTGCCTTTATTTATATGCTATGCGACACTTAGAAGTGCATATGCTTTAAAAAATATTGCCTATGCGCGAGAATGAAGTCTGACTCGATTTATTTCGGCTATTTTCAGTTGCTATTTTCTGGTTAGGTTGCCTGGTCCTAGATGATAGGCAAAGAGGTGGAAATGCCAAGAAATCGATGTTAGCCGCAAACAATGAGGACGCCTACAGGTGGGCTGAGGAGGTTAGATTCTGTTTATGAAGCAAGTTCATTGGTTTGATCTCCCCTTAGTTCTTTCTCATTCATGGCCATCTATTTTCACTTACTTGTAGTAATCCATCACCTTTGCGCATGCCATTTTTACCCATTCTCTTCATTCTCTTGGCAATCCCCACTTTCCTTGTTTAATTTGGTGCTCTTTTAGTTTTGTACAGGTTGCTACTGAATTGCTTTGGAATCAATTGCAATATTGCATCCGTATGCTTCCACATGATTAATGATGTGGCCGCAGGAGAGGTGTTGAACTTCGTAAACCGTCTTATTTCTATCTACAGATTACCAAATTTACCTTGCAATATAAATATTTTTGTACCTAATCTAAGTTACAACCTGTTTTCATTCATCATGCCATGCTCATAAGGTCGATTTTCTGTTCATGGTGGAAGGGCTGCTTGAATCAGATGCCTATGGAAAATGGTTCCAAGTGTAAAATGAAATTCTTGAGTGACAGGTATATATCGTTTCTTAAGATTGGGTTTTGTATTTGTTTTTGTCCAGGAAGCTATTGGTTGAATTATATAGAGAACTTGCTGCAAATTTGCATCGGTTGCATTCTTCCAATATTAAGTATCTACTCATGTACAATTCCATTGCTCATCTAATAAGAAAAAGATCTTTTGTCACATCTGTGCAAATCCCTTTTCAGCATTTCCCACGATGTGAAGTTATGTTTCCATCCTGATATTTATCACACGCAAATTTCTCAATTTGCATGAGTAGATGTAATCAAGTTGTATCAGGCTTTATCACACCTTTATATGGCAGTGTACCATTGATCCTATATAGAAAATTTATCCTTTACCTAATCACATGTGGAGTGTAGACTGATGTTGCCTCAGAAAAAGATGAGGATATCGAGCCAAGGTGTACCGCCCGCTCATTTGCTTATAAGGTATTTCCTGGCCATCATTTGCTTATAAGGTATGTCCTGTCCATCATTATGTGTCAGCCATAGCATTAAGCACAGTAAAGCTTGAGTAAACGATTTGGTACAGTTTTAAAAACGACAATTTTGTTTCGATAATTTGGAGTAGCATTTAGTTCTTATTATTGTCCTAATTCAAGTTTTCCGTAAAACGTTCGTAGAGTCAGGGCGCAGTCACAGAAAGCTCCGGAAGCTTAGGCTCAGCAAGATGTACAGATCAAGAAGAAGACCTAAATCAGAAGCACGTATGGTATCTGAAATGGTTTACACATATCTTCTTATACTCAAGTTACAATGTACAATCAAAACTAGATACCATACAGAAGGGGTCCAGCCCAACAAAATACTCTACATTCCCTTTTAGTTCGTCCACATAAGAGCCCAATCAGTACCAAGATAGAAATATACATAATATTTTGGTCTTTGTTTTTGATTTGATTTAAACAAATTAAGTTCAGAATTGTTTTTGATTTGATATAAAGAAATTAGCTTCTTTCATAGCTCGTCAGCTTCAATGATTTGAAACTCTGCATATGCCAAACTCTCTTCCTGATCTTTAATTGTCACTTTCTGTTTTTTAAATCTTATTGTCGCCTCTATTGCAGTCACGTCAGCATGTAGCATAAGTAAATAGTGATATCAAACTTCATTGAATCTTACATGTTCGATCCATCATATTTAGAATTGCATTTCTGAATTTTGCATGCTCTGCTTTTTACCATCAGATTTTATAACTGACAGTTGTTTAATCCAGATAAACCAATAGATGAGTTTGTTCTATTAAATTTCTTGTGCATTCTATTTTGATGACAAAATTACAAGAAGTTTATTCCTAAAATCTAAATTATAGTGTGTTATTATAACTGTTGATGGTTATTTCCCTCGCGGTAAAAGTTTTCACCAGCTTCTTTATTCAATGAAACATGGCCATGTGAGAGGACGAGTTCAATACTTCAACAGCCACTAGCTATTTGATAAAACGTGGGTACTGAATGTTCTCTTTTCGCTATCTTTTTCCATATATTTCTGATATTTTCCCTTGATATATTCTCGGTTCTCTAATTGTCCAACGCTGCTTTCGTTGTCCGTTCGTGGTGAGTGCACTCTGCTTAGCCTTCTCTGTATCAATAGAGTACTCTGTCGGGTACCAAACTGTGGGTATATATTTGCTGGTATTCATGGAGCACGAATGCATTATTAAAACTTTCCCTTGATTGCTTACTAGCTGATGGAAGGGAAGCACATGGAGGCCTCAGGCTGTTGCAATGCTACATGACAACTACTGGAGTTCATCGCCAATGTAACTCGTCTCCCTTGCTTCCCTAGCATTAAATTTATTAGAAATTTGTGGATGTAGACCTGTAGCAATTATGATTGAACATTCTGACAGTATATTTCAAAATTTAGTAGTAGCAGCTGACAATGCTAAAATGTAAGTATGATTTCAAAAGTGTTTCGATTCACATGCACAGAGATTCACCTTTTAGCTGCCTTCACGAGTGGAGTAGCCTTCTAGCAAGTAACTAAGATCTTCTATGTTGGAGTGAAAATTGTCGAGCTATATCCACTAAAAGCATACTGCAGTATAATCTTATGCTTATATATTCCTTTTTTGTTAATCAGGTCAGGCTACTTTTTATATTTTGGTTCAAACAAGCTGCTCCCAGCCACGGTTGATCCACTACATTTTATCAAATGTGAATTGCCAGTTACGAATAATTATAAACTTTAGTGTTTAGATAAAACACAGATTTAGTATTGTCGAAACTGCATTTTTTTTCTTGATGTGACAACATTCATGTCAAGCTGATTATGTTGGCTTTAAAAATGTTTCACAATGAGCTATTTGATTTTTCGTGTAACAACATTCTATCATCTACTCTGCCAATATAATTCTTTCACATGTAAATGGCCTTTTCTTTCTCTAGAAAAATGATTTGATTGCTGAGTAGCAACTCACCGTGTGACTTGTATTCTTGAGTACCCGGACTGCATCTACATTATCTCCATTTTATCGCATACTATAAACTGAAGTGCCTGTATTGCATTTTAAACTACCTGTTTCATGTACAAACCATGGAAGTTTTTGATTTTGGGTTGCGCACTTTATTCAGCACCTCATGGCAATAGTCTATCTCTTTAATATTTATGAACTAAGTCACGACTTCAAAATTCCAAAGGTGAGATTATGTGCATCAACATATAATAATGTCACTTTGTTTTTTAATAATTTCTTGGGTAAGAGTGCAGATTCTTAGGACATCACTTTTATGTCATATATTTACAGGAGGCAGAATCTTCAGGGCACGCTTGGAGTCTGGAGATACGCCACCATTGGTGATTCTTTCCATTGATAGATGAGGACCGGATCTTTAGCCTTACCAGGTATCTTATAGAGTTATTTGGCAATGGATATCTTCATTTAGTTTAGTTATTAAAGAGCTTTCAGTGTGTCCTAGCACCTAGCAGTCTCCTGAAACCATTTTTTTTTTACATATAATTATGTATACAATTTTGGTGGCAACTGAGAAGTGGCACTAATATACCTTTGTCACTGGCGGTGATCTGCTGCTTGGTTGCAGTTTGGTCCTAGCATGTTTGAAGTGCAGTGGTCTGCATTTGTGGTTCCTTTTTTTTCATTTTAGTTTTGATATATTTTTAACTATCCTTCCTTAGCCATGAAATAGTTTGTTGCCTATATTTATAGTCTGGAGTGTTAAAGCTATAGACTCTTTTATAGTTTATAGACTGGATTTATAGTTTATTGGAGCCTTATATGATTTAATATATGTTTCTAAAACCCTGTTCGATTTTTTGTTTACTTGCTTCATCGCCTATCCTTGAAGGAGCTCAATGGTATACACTGTAATGAAGAAAAGCCCTAAGTGACGACACAAATATAGACTTCCATTACTATAGCTACATAAGATAGATAATGGAGCCAAGTTAATCAGTAATGAGCATAACTATCCAAGTAGATTTTGCCCAAAGAAAGTATGGCACCAACCTACCATCAAGATATAGGTTCTCAGGATCTGCAGTTCCCATACAATAAAGTAACCTTCAGTGGCTAGATCAGAAACCCAATTCAACAAAATCGAATATGGAAAAGAATTGCACCGGTCGTCAAATTTTGTAAGTGAAAGCTTTGGAGAGGTAGTTGTCTCATTAGTTTTGATTGAATCAATTCCTTTCTTGCTATTTTTATTAAAAGAAAATAGGATGCCATAAAATTCAGTGACAAGCCATCATAAAAATGTTAGCTCCAGGTTGCAGAGATTCTGATTTAGGATAGTTATTGATTACTAATAGGAAAAACTATTTACACAGGTGTTGCATTGTATTGTATCCTTCATAATTATTTCCTAGTGATGATTAATTATGAGAATCTATATAGTTCTAATGCTGCTATCTTTGCTAAAAAGATGTGTTCTATTTGGATCTTTGATTTAGATCAGACATAAATCCAATGCATGTATTTTTGCTAAGAGCATGTACTCTCTATGGATCATTGATGCCACCATTTCTCTGTTATTAAGTGTTGATGCTGACATATTTGTCTATGTTAAATTATGTCATGTGCAACCTTTTTCTTCACTGCAGGATTTTTGCTTGCCATGTTATAGCTACTCCTCAAGATCGAGCTTGGGCTGTGATACAGAAGAATTGCGCAAAGTTCATGAAGAATTATCCCTTTGAACTGTTGTGCAAAAAAAAAGCACATAATATGGTTAATTCTGTTGATGCAGAACCTGAAACATCAGCAGTTCATTACTTTTGTTGACAAGCTTGTCCTAAACATCAGCTTCGATGAAGTGATTTTAGCACTTGTTTCTTCCTTCTCTAGAGCACGAGTTGCTGCAGAGATGGTGTCACTTGGAAGTGGAAGGGGAAGTGCATATTTAGCATATTCTTGCCTTTTCTGGTTCAGTACATGAAAACTTGAGTTCAGCGTTGTGAGCTTGTTGTTTGACACATTGCTAGAAGGAGATGCGCAAGATTAGTGACTGGGCATTATTCAGTTCTTGCACCTCTGATAGTGAGATTGAGAAAATTCAAGACCATTATCTGCGTGCGCTTGTGGCTTTGTTATTTACTGCTTACACTGAGGAATCTGTTTTGAGAGAATCTGAGGCACATGTATCTTTTTGAAAAGCTACTGAGGGAATGTTGTCTCAAATTATAATTAATTTAGTAGCTTCAGATGGAATGTTGTGTGCCTTTCATTGAGTTGCCTTATAAATATAGTTATTACATATGCAATTGCATCCTCATTGACATTTAGGACATCATAGTAATTGTAATCAATGTATTATGGTTTTTATTGTCTTTATTTATACAAAGTCTGTATTAGCACGATTTCAACGGGATCGTGCGCCAAGGCGCACATCTAAATCTAGTTGCTTATTGAAGTGCTACTAGATGTAGGCACCGTCGGCCAGCATGGTAGTGACCGCGCCATGACGTGGTGATCACCGACTTGGCATTTACATGCAAGTCCATGCCACGAACTGGTCGCTACTATGTCCATCAACATGGGCATGGACATGGTGATCACTGTCTTGTCATTGGCATACATTGCCAGTAATCCTGTACATTGCCACACTGCAGGAACTACCAGTTCCTGGGGAACTACGTCAAGCCGATGCCGCTGCTAGCAAAGGTAATCCTTCGGGCGAGATTTACCATCCATGGGTGCCTGCTGTGGACGAGCTAAACACACCTAGGATGCATAGGGGGCATCATGTAGTCATCGGGCACCGTCCTGTGGACATGGTGCGACACTTCTATGTGTAGGTGAGCGCCAATGACCTCAGGTCGCTCCAAGTGTCGGTTAGCCACGGAGCTACTACTACGATGAAGAAACTCAATCAAGGAGCACGTGGTGAGGACGCGTATCATGATGGGTGAATGGTGAGAGAACGGATCGAGTGGACGGTTAACAGTCCCAATCTTCAAGGGCCGGAAGGAATTCGCCTTCAAAAGCGAGGTGGAAGTCAGCGACGCGCTCGGGTACAACAACGACGACTTCCAAATGCAGACGTACAGGGAGAGAAACTCTATGGAGGTGTTGTGGGACTGCAAGAAACATGCCCGCTACAGTGCCGCCTGAACTGGCTTCTTCTGTTGTTCATAGGATGGAGTGATGATCGGCGCCATGCCAGTTCATCTTGTTTTTGGTGATGTTCATATGACCAATAATCATGTAGTGGTGTACTTATGCTTGCTCGCAGAGGCTTCTAGACATATCTTTTGTGTCAAGGGTGTGTATCCCTAGTGTAGTTAGTAATGAGGTTGTACATAATGCACCTGTTACGCATACTTAGGTTCTTTGTTAACTGTTTTAGATAATAGGCAAACATTTGCCCGACTTTAAATTAATAAAGCCACAAAAGTAGCAATTCAGATACATCAGCTGGGCATTACAGCTTGGCCACACATAGCGAAGCGCCTACGATAAAAAGTTCCAGCGATAACAACGGAACAAGCAACAGAAGAACATAGCAAGGCTCCCAGCCGTCTTGACCGTCCAGGTACCCGTTCCGTGGCACGGCCTACTCCTTCACGGCGGCGTTGGCTTGAGCGCCGCGTACAGCTCCCTTAGCTCGCGTGCCATCCAGCTTAAGCCCTCCTTTTCTCTTGACTTGCATTTTAGGCTCCACAGCTGCAAGAAAATGATGATTTTGAAAATAATGTCAGCTGGGTTAGCAATAGTTTTCTTTTCAATGGCAAGTTTATTGCGCACATTCCACAAAGACCAAGATTGGGCAAGGAACAGGATCCACAACAATTTTCTGGGGTAACCCGAGAAGCTAGAAAGAATGTCGTGAAATTGGGCAAAGTTGGTGGGGCACCAGTTGCACCCGAGCATCTGGCGCGTAACTGACCACGCAAAAATCGCCAAAGAGCAGGAGAAGAAGATATGGCTAGCATCCTCTGGCGCCCCGCACAAGGGACAGAGCCCATTGGACGGACCGTGGCGAGCAAGTATCTGTAACCCCGAAGGTAGCTTATCAAGCGCTAGCAGGAGAAGATTTTGATTTTGAGCGGCACCGGGGCTTCCCACAGGTCTTTGAAGTGGGCAATAGACGTGCCCCGCGAAAGCATAGAGTACATGGATTTCACTGAGTAGGATCCGGACTGTTCCAGGTGCCAGGAAATCTGGTCTTGACCCTCGGTGAGAATAACCTCAGCCATGGTATGTTGAAGCTCGACCCATTGTCGCAGGCCCTCTGGATCAAGAGAACGACGGAAGCGAACTTGCAGAGCGTCTTGGTAGATCGCGTCAGCAACCGAAATACCTTGGTTGTCACAGATGGCAAACAGCAAAGGGAAGGACTCTAGGAGGGGGGCCCCTCCCCCACCACCAGTCCCTCCAGAAGCTGGTTCTATTGCCGTTCCGCACCTTGTGCTTTGCACCAGCCTTGAAAAGATGCTTGATCTTGTGGAGGCTTTTCCAGAAGGGGGACCCTCCCTGACCTGAACCCGCAAACAGGTCGGAGGCGTCCGCATACTTAGCGCGAAGGATACGGGCCCATATCGTGTCCTCATCCTGATAGAGCCTCCAAATCCATTTCAGGAGAAGCGCCAAATTCATCTTTTTGGTATTGAGCAACCCTAGGCCTCCCACTTCCTTAGGTCTGCACACATTTGGCCAGTTCACAAGATGGTATTTCCTTTTTGGTCCCGCGCCTTCCCAAAAGAACTTAGAGCGGTGCGAGTCGAACCTCGCATGAATCCCGTCATGGAGGAGGAACAGACCCATTGCAAACATTGGGAGATTATCTAGGCACGCATTGGAGAGGATGAGTCGTCCCCCTGACGACATCAACCTTCCCAGCCACGGTTCTATTTTGGTGGCGAGTTTCCTCACCAAAAAGAGCCACTGTTCCAGGGTAAGTTTCCTGTCCGAGATAGGGAGGCCCAGGTAAATGAAGGGGAAGGTGCCTAACTTGCAGTTTAACTTGTTAGCGATATCGGTTCGCTCCTCGAACCTCTGTCCCATCACAAATACCTCGCTTTTGTGGTAATTGATCTTGAGCCCGGACATATCTTCAAAACACATCAACAGAAATTTGAGATTGGCAATATCCTCATCGGAACCCTGGATGAGGATGAGCGTGTCGTCTGCATACTGGAGGTGGGAGACGCCCCCGGGCAGAAGGTGCGGAGCCAGACCGTGAATATGTCCGGCCTTAGTAGCAGCAGTGAGAATACCCGACAAGGCCTCGCCAATGAAGTTAAACAGCAGCGGTGAGAGGGGATCTCCCTGTCGAACCCCTCTCTTATTCCTGAAAAACGGCCCCACTTCACCATTGATCGAGATAGCAGTTTGTCCCCCGGAGACAAGTTGTGTAATCCTATGGATGTAGCCTTCGTCGAAACCTTTGCAACGTAGTACTTCCCCCAGGAAGTCCCAGTTCACTCTGTCGTAGGCCTTTTCGAAGTCGAGTTTGAGAAGCACCCCATTGTGCTTTCTCTTCCTCAAGTCGTGGATGATTTCCAGCAGTGCCAGCGGGCCATCTAGGATGTTTCTTCCTTTTATAAAGGCAGTTTGATTGGGGGATAAAATCCTATGAGCTATCGGATCCAGCCTAGAGGCATAGGCTTTGGAGACGATCTTAAAAATCACGTTGATCAAGGCAATCGGTCTGTATTGCGTGATTTGGTCTGCGCCCGGAACTTTCGGAATGAGTGAGAGAATTCCGAAATTGAGCCTAGAGATGTCGATGCGCCCCAGCACAAAGTCATTGAGAATGTGTAGAACCCCAAGTTTGACCTGCGGCCAAAATTTCTTGAAGAACACAACTGGAAAACCGTCCGGGCCCGGGGCGGTGTCAGTCTTCATGTCTTTAACAATGGCTTCGAGGTCAGTCTCAGAGAAAGTATAGGTCAAGTTCACATTCTCCTCCTCTGAGACCCGGTTGTACCTATCCCAGGTATCCGGCGCCAACCCACACACCCTTGGGGCTGACGAGCCAAGGAGGTTCCTGTAGAACTCATACACATGTTGTTGGATGAGCTTTGGGTCTGTGATTGTCCCGCTATCCGAGATCAGAGCTGAGATATTACATTTCCTTCTTCTGCCATTGGCGACGGCGTGAAAGTATGCTGTGTTCACGTCTCCCTGCAGCGCCCACTTGACTCTGCCCCGCTGTCTCCAGTGCTCCTCTTCCATCTTATAAATGTGCAGCAGCTGTTCTTCCAGGTGATATCTAGATGCCCAGGCGTCTTCGTCAAGGCCCGAAGAGTCTGCCAGGACGTCGAGCTGGGCAATCTGCGTCAAGAGTGCCTTCTTTGTAGCCTTGGAATCCCTACCAAGGTTCTGGTTCCAGCCCCTCAAGTATTGTCTTATTCCCGTCGACATGAAGGACCACCAGTCAATCATGTCGCGACCTCCAACGTTGGACAGCAACCTGGCCCAGGTTAGCTGCATCAGCGGGACAAAGTCTGGGCGCTCGAACCAGCTAGTCTCGAAGAAGAAGCGGTTGGAACGCGTGGGGAAACCCTCCCCGGTATCAAACACCAGCGGCGTGTGATCGGACCCAAGGCTGGTCTCAGCAGCTAGAGAGCAAAGTGGGAAAATGGTTTCGAAGGAAGCAGAAACAAAAACTCGATCAAGGGCAGAGCGAACCGGATTAAGCTGATGGTTAGACCAGGTAAAGCGCGCCCCCGTGCGCGGAATTTCCCTTAGTGCCCAAGTGGCAATGCTGTTGTTAAAGAGGTCTATGAGAGTCCAGTTAAGGTTGTCATTGTTCTTGTCTTCAGCCGCTCTGATAAGGTTGAAATCCCCTCCCATGAGGATCGGAAGGGCACAGTTGGCGATTTTATCCGTAATCTCGGCCAGGAACCCCCTGGAGCGAGCATGGTCCGCAGGTCCATAGATACCAATGACCTCAAGCTTTTCCTTGGTAGCACGATGAAGGATAGATAGGCTGAGGAAGAATTGACCCCTGTCCATTCTTCCCACCTCAAACATACTGTCTCTAACTCCCATAAGCATGCCTCCCGAATGGCCATTCGCCGGGAGCCAGGACCAGAAAAATTTCTCGCCAACATCAAGGCTGGCAAGCTCGGCGTCCGTGAAGTCTTGTTTAATGGTTTCTTGCAACAAAACCAGATCAATATGGTGAAGCCTGAGGTAGTCTTTGAGCAGGGTTCGCCTCCCCCTACGGCCGAACCCTCTGATATTCCAGAAAAGGGCCCTCATTGGCGAACCAGGCTAAGTGTCCGTGCTTGGCGGGTTACCGGTCGGTGCCCAACAGGGGTGGGTCTGCGGGCGATTCTCTTCTTTTTGGGAGCATTTTTCTTTACTTTGCCATGTCCCGAGATTGGTTCCCCCTCGGAACCTCCCTCTGGGCAAGTACCTTCCTCCCTATGGTCAGTACTTGCCCGAGCAGCTTCTTCCTTGGCTTTAGCCGTCTCCTCTTCGATCTTTCTTCTGGCTGCGAGCAGTTCAGCTTGGGCGCGTTCACGAGCTTGGAGCAGAGCCACCGCTTGGGCGGGAGACCCGTCCGAAGATTTGAACAAGATACAACTGTCTCTAGCCACCTTAACGAGATGCTCTACCGAAGTAGCTTCAAAAGCAACAAAGGAAGAGGGGGAGATAGGGTTACCTGGCGCAGGTGTGACGGAGGACGGGGTAGCAGATACTTCAATGGCGGCCGGGGAAGCGGATGCTTCGACGGAGCCCTTGGACATGGAATTCTTCTCCGCAGTGGCCCGCATGGCGCGCTCCAGCACCGGGCCATCAGTGGCCCCTTTGGCTCTGGCGCTTTTGCGAAGGGCTTCCGCTGGCGGGGCCTTAGAGCGTGGCGCACGTGCAACCGCAGCCCCCAGAGCTGGGATTGGGGCGTCCAGCATCAGGAGTTGGCCCGAGGAAGGCGAGCCACCCTTAGAGATCGCAGGAGCTTGATGAAGGACCAGAGGCGGGGTAGACGCAGGGGGCTCCTTCGAGGGCTCAGACTCCGCCACTTCCAGCATCAGCTTTCTAGACGGGCGATCATGGTTGCTCTTGCTCCTACGTTCGCTGTTCCTCCTGTACTCCTGGTCAGACGAAGAAGAGGGAGGAGAACTCCAGCCCACCTCCTCCCTTTCAGCCTCTGACAGCCTCAGGGCCTTGCCAGGTGTCGGAGAAACCCTTTCCTCCGACGAGGGCTCGACAGGTAAGACTAGCTGCAGGAGCGAATCACTATCAGAAGCTTCAGGAGACTTGAGCTTGGATTGGGGAGGGAGCGACGCCTTGATGATTTGCGCCACCAGGGGGAAGATGTTTCCAGAGGGGGTCAGATTAGATCCATACTGGCTGCGGGCAGAGTCCGGGATGGTAAGGATTGGCTCCGCGACACATGCAGGAGGGGAGATCGACAAGGGCGGCGCGGCCTCCATTGGCACCGATTTACGCGGTCCACCCCCTCCTGCACCTGGTGCTGAGGCGGAAGATCGCTTGTCCTTCAGGTGTTTGCCCCGCCGGCCGTCCCAGCGGTCTTCGTCAGTCTCTTCGCAGTCGTCTTCCTTTTCCCCGGTGTCGTCGCCAGGTGGGAACCTCGGCGGAGCCCGAGGGGGAGAGTCTTCAGCAGCAGCAATCTCGCGGAGGATCTTGATACGGTATCCTTGCAGGTTGACGAAGAGCGTAATGTACTCTGGGAGCACGTCTCCTTTGCGACATCCAAACGACATTCTGACCGGCGCCTCCAGGTGATCAAGGGAAGCCTCGTCCACCGAGATAGGACGAGCCACCTCCCTTGTGGACAGCAGCAGACGTTCCGCCAAGCGCAGGGGAGGCGGCACCCCCAGCAGCTTGACCCAGACCTCGTCCAGAGTCTCAGACGCAAGCGGGTCACCCAGCGGAACGGTGACCAAGGCCTTGATTTAGCTCGACGGCAGAGTAAGTCCGCCCCCACGAATCGCAATACGGAGGCTTTCCTTGGAAGGGAATACGACAGCGAAATCCGAGGCGGAAAGCTGTCGCACCGCGCAGCGCGGTTCTCGTCAACCAGGTCTTTGAACTCCTCTTCGACTTCTTCTTCCGAAAGGCGCCCCCCGTCCAGGATGACGGTGGCCGAGTTGGAGGCCGGGCGTTGTAGCTCTTCTTCAGGAACATCGATGCAGAGGAACCCCTGGCGTCCTCCACCGTAACCTGCCCAGTACGGGGCCAAAACCTTGGCGAAGGCGGCGCACATGGCCGAGAGATGGCCAACTTTCTTACAATTGACGCAGAAAGGCTCGTCGGTGCAGTCCGCCTGGATATGCCCTTGTTTCCCGCAATTGTAACATGTGATATGTGCAGCATCTGGGTTTGCAACAGCGGTCTCCCCTGAGCCGGTGCCATCCCCAAGATGCGGAGCAGAGGGAGGGCCTTGAATAGCGCTGGGCTGACGGAGATTCCTCCGACCCGCATTCTTCCCAGATGTGCGGCCGCGAGGAGGGGGCGGAGGGGGCGGAGGGGCACGGGAGTCCTGCCGTGAGCGTTCCCCCTCGAAACGCCACGACGAGGAACCCGCCCGGTCGAGGTCGCGTTCTCGCTGGCGCTGCTGACGGCGATGTTCCTCCTGTTCGCGGTCAAGCTTCTGCCGAAGGTCTTGCTCGCGGTTGCGGGAGTAGCCGCCTTAGTAATTATCATACGGGCGCTTGCCGTAGGAGGAGCGATCTCGATCCATGGGTTCCAGGTGGGGAACAAGAGCGCCGGAGCAGGGGTCGCGGTGGCTGGAGAGGAGCTTGGCGGCGGGACGGTTGCGGCGGATGTCTCGAGCAGAAGCGGGGAAGGCAAGTGTGAGATCTAGGGTTTGTGGGGGAAGCCAAAACCACTTAAGACCCGACGGCGGGAGGGTAAAAACGTCCCCAACAGAAACCCTAGGCGCGCTGGGCCGCACATCCTCACAGGGGGCTACGTGGCGAAGATCCGACGGTTCGTTCGAAAGGGTAGAACGGTCCAGCAGAAGAGATGGAGGTTGGGCTGGCCCAAGCGGCCCCACCCCCACCGAAGAAAGCACCTGGGCCTCCCTAGCAGGCCCCCGTCCCTGGGCCGGCCCACCAGGCCCCGCGCAGCCGCAGTCGTGGCTCCCCCGCTGGGGGCAAACCCTAGAGGCAGCGGCGGCGCCTCCCTCGACTCCGGCCGCCCAGGGCACGGTGGGAGCACCAGAACGAGGTCACCGACGCGGATCGACGACGAGCCCGAACCCTGACCACCGGAGCCCCCGGCGGCAGGAGCCCGTCCCGGAGCCTGGACCCCAGGGAGCGGGGGGAAGTGGGCAGACCCCAACGGCGGCGGCGGCGGCGTCGGAGCAGAGGAGCAAGTCTCGAGGCTCCCCTCCCTTGGGGAAGCAGACGATGGCGACGGCGGCGACGCCCACCTCGCCGGATCTGGCCAGAATCTCCCCAGATTCAGCGTAGAGGCTGGGGGCGGCGGCGAAGTCACGTCGGCGACCGACGCGCAGAGGTCCGACTCTGAGTCCTCGACCTCAGAGCAGACGGGGGAGAGGACTGCAAACATGTTACCTTTTCGTGCCGACGCCCTGCGACCCCCCTGGGTGCGGCCAGAGCAACGGCGGCGGCGCTCCGGGAGGGCGAGTTCCCAATCGCCTCCCGAGTCGCCAGAGCAGGCGTGGCGTTTCGTGAGACACATCGCACCCAGTTGCCAGATTCCTTTGTTAACTGTTAGTATGATATCTAGTATACTAGATGACCGGTTGCGCTATCGCGCAAACGGCAGAATTAGGTCAGGATTAAAATCATAAGTTTTAGCTTATTTTAGTATATCACATAAACACTATTTCATCGAGGTGTTGCAGGAAGATATGACAATTTATTACGCTATCACACTATTTTTTTCAGCTATTATGCTTTTGTATAAGCTGCTCCACCATATTATGGCTATTGTACCAAAAAAGGTAGCATCACAAAAGAAGCATAAAAGGATAATTACTATTGCAAGAAGTCGGTTTGAGATTTTAAGCCCCTTAACCGATACCACCGGAACCAAAAACTATTACAAATGTTTGCCTCACATAAACAATTTCCATCACTATTCTCAGCTGATACCCCTCACCTCCATCGCGATTTGCGTTAAAACGGCTCTTCCTCTTACCGTTCCATGAAGGCACGCAGCTACAGGGAGATGTTGTGGAGATGGCAAAGCTTCTAAAGTCAATGGTGAATGCAAATATAAATTGCTTCTATAACTAAAGCCGATGTGTTGTTTACTTCAAGTTTCCTCACTTTCAAACTGAGGCGATGGCATCGGCAGCATGTCCCACTCACTTTCAAACGATTGACCGCCACAGATTGACCATATCTTTTAAGATTAATCGGTTTATTAGAAAATACGTTTTAATATAATCCACCAATAATTTAGTGGCCACGGAGAACTGAACACGATGAATTTAAATGGTTCCCACGATGACAATGAAAGTTCCTTCAAACTGATAGCCCAAAGACTTGACAAAGCCTGGTTAAGCATGCGAAAAAATTCCAAATTCACAAATATTTCCACAAAACAAAGTATTCCAATTTCTTATCACTTCATTTGCTTCCATAACTAAGGATTATGTTGTGTCCTTTTCAAAAATATAGCAGCCACATGTGGCGCCTTAAAAAAGACAAAAATGAACATCTCCAACCTCAAAGTCTTCTTGGACAGTTGAAGTATTAAAACCTTATGCATGGTCACTTGTAAAAACAATTAAGAAAAACAGGACAAACTTTTCTCACAACTTCACTTGTCCCGAAGCGTTCCAAAGCTGGGATGGAACAATATTGTAAGTACATAAAACCTGTATATATCATAACCATATATTGTTACAGAACCTATGGATACAAACCTTTCGAACGAGTGGGTGAAGCAATATGGACAACTCACAAACTAATCGTTACAATATTTTTATTTTTCAAAGCATCATGCAATTAGGTTTTATTACTGCAAAGTTTGTCCAGATTCAGCTCTATCTGCACTGTGTGCAAGAACAAACATATACCGGAACAAGTGTTATACACCAGCATATACAATATAGGTACCATTCGATGGTCAAAGGGAAAAGTCATAAAGTAACACAAGAAAACCTTCTTCCTTCCTGCGCTGATAAACGCATATGAATGGCTCCAATAACTACGGATTTTATAACCTAACTGATCGGTGTCGCTGTTAACTAAGTACCACAGTTCATCGAGCTCCATGGATAGATATCTGCAGTACCTCCTGTAGTAGTTTGCAATGATCAAAAGCGGTTGGCGAAAAGGAAGTACATCTGAAGGACAGAAGTTTGAAAGAAAAATCTATAACCTGGAATGGACACATTGCACATTACCAAAGATGTTCTAAATATATCTTGAGCATCTACTTCATGCCTAACGAACATGCATATCACTTTATAGGGCAGGAAACCAAAACGTTGACAAAAAGATTGGTACCCATTCTGGATATAGAGTTATAGACCTATCAAAAGGATCAAATAGTTAGAGGTTGGGGCAATTGAAAGGTTCTTTCGATCACATAGTGATGCGGTTGGGATAGTCATTTTCTGGTAGGAGGGTTAGATGCCTTGAATAAAATAATTATAAAGCAATTGATAGGATCATACGAACGCAAGCACTTATATCCCAGTTTCTGTGAATGTATGCTTTGGTTCCATACTTTATTCTTCAACTTGGACAAGCCTCTCTGCAATTTATAAAAATAAAAGTATTTACGTTGTCCTCAGTTTAGCAAAGATGTCTTGCATTCAGAACAGATTCTTATAGTGTATTCCTGATTATTCCGTGTTGAATTTATAACAAGAAATGAAGTACTAATCGATATTTTCCATACGCAAGCAAACCGCCGGGGGTCACGAGACTTGCTATTTTTCCTAGGCTCTCTGACTGGGTTGGTTCCACCAATGCAATGTAAGATTGTACATGCTGAATGTTGATCTATATGAAGACCTAGACATAGCAGACCAGGATATTAGAGACTACACAATGGTATGCCACTACAAAAGAAGCGATTAAATATAACCTTGGGAAAATCATGTTAAGAAAATAAGTTCGTAAAGATGATCGAAGCAAGCACCACTTAAAGAAGCCAACCGATAAAGCGCCAAACATAAAGGTATATACAAAGGCAACATACCCGTAATGTAATATATACACTACTAATTTTTTTTTCCGGCAATCATAAAGTGGTAAAATATCTATATTTGAGAATGTACAACTGCACTAATACTGTATCAACCATGTGATACAGACACATCTGTTTTGGATCAATCTCATTTCACAATTTTCTGTTACCATACGGAATGATTCATTCGTAAATAACAATGTTGCGGGAGAGATAATGAGATGCCAAAAGTAAACATAAAATAGAATATGGGAGCATATCTGACTAAACTTACCTACTAACATCCCATTTCATCACCCTTTTGTCCGCAGCATGGATGGCCAACAGTCTCCAAATTTGGATTCCACACAACCTGAAAGACATCGCCCCTACAGCTGCAAACTGTGCAGCACAAAGTATCAGATGCTTAACTGCATATCAGTTAAGGATAGGTAGATTAACTGACCAATGAAAAACAGAAAATTAAGACTGACGTAAAGAGGTAACAATAAAGAAAATCAGTCACAGTTGTCGGAAGCATGCAAGCTTCTTGATAGTTTTCACAAGTAAAATACTTAATAGTTGCATCACAAGATGCCGTAGCCAAGATCCATTAATTGAACGGAATGAAGAACAATGAGTTGACCTGACAAAGTATGATATAAGCTATAATTTCTTTTATTTATTGTGGGAAGTGGTAGAACACAACTGCAGTAGCAACAAAAATGGATATCTGAGCATTCGTGCCATGATGTAGTGTAGGTTGCACTGAAACAAAATTTTAATAGAACTTGTAACGCCAACAAGAACCTATCTTTGCATTAAAACCACATTAAAAAATGAGGACAATATTAATGGTATTATTAAATAATAACCAATCAAGATAAGTGTGAGCATAGATAGAGAATTCATAAACTTGCATGTATAATTTAAGTTTAACCATAATTCTCCTCAACTGTCCTGTTTCACCGCGGGTCCAACCAGGTCATCACATAATCAAAATTGAAATTCCAGTGTCCAACTCCTCACTGCATAAAACCTGAAGCGCTCACACCCAAACAGCATGTTCGACCTGCACATGGTCCATAGTAACAAAATCACTTCAGAGCCGCAATGACATAGGGAAGAGTTGAACCAATTTATAGCCAACACATGAAAAATTGGCACGCAAACACTATCTTTCAGAAAAGCTCAACTTCATGATATGGGAAAGTTCAGCCAAGAAACAACAACAAAGATATTATTTCTATTAGTCGGCAAAGAAGCCATCGAAGCAAAATGAAAGACCCCCATAATAAATATAGATTGGACGCATCCGAGTAGCCGGCCTCGTATTCAATTAATTTCTAAAAACTAAAAATGCAAATTTTAATACCAACTGAACTTTTTGCAATTTTTATATATAAATTTACTACAATAGAGAGAAACAAAGTACCATATTTGTTCCTTTTAAGGATAAATCTATTTTATGAAAAACAATAGAAAGAGGCACATTGGTGTGCATACTGCAGTCATCCGCACCATACATCAGTGTGCATGTCAGGCAAGCATATAAACGCCCCATATTATCTATCTTCTCTCACCAAGCCAATTGCAACAACAACGATCAAGATATGCACAATTTACTAAAATGCACCCAGTGAATTTAAGTAATACATTAATTCTCTAAGAACTACACAATAATTCTTTCACTGCAATCCAATCAAGTAAGATATATGTGTCTGTATAAGGGTACCATGTTACTCAACAGGATTCAGTTGAACAAAAAATAAGAACAGAAAGTAGGCAGGCAAATGGTCGTGGTAGAAGCACAGGTACAAGCATAATTATTCCAGCTTCATAAGTTCCTAGCATATTCATTTCTTTAGTCAGCCCAAAGCATATATTTAAATGCAGAGAATACAAAAAATTTATCAGTACCGAAATCAGAGGCCAGGCCATCTGAATAAGCCTTCGCTGAAATATTAATGAATTCAGAGATACGCTATCAAAAACCTGAGAGAGGAAGTACAGATAAAGACAAAAACATTGCGGTCTTAAGAACACTACAAGTAGACAACAATTTCTTCAGCAAAGTTTTCCTTGATATAGTGGATGAGAAGCACACACAGTAACAAATTTCAGAGGCTAGTCATGGTGAGTTTCTCTCAAAAGAATTAAGTAATATTAAGGCATTTGCAATCCTATGACAGATAACCGTTGAACTAAAAAAATGTGCCAAGCATCTATATACTGGTCTAAATATCATAGAGTAGAAAAGAAATACTCAAAACTATTTTAATTTTAAGCACCATATCGAGATCTTTGCAGCTCAAAATAGATCGATTGCAATACTATTTTAGGATATTGTACGCCACATAATTAAAGACCAGATTTTTTTAATCATGGATGGGTGCACAACACAAATCATGAGGTCTCCAACTATCTGAAGTGGCACTACCCAAAGTCCGCGAATTCAGATGTCCATATACTTTATTTTACACTGCTACATCTCTGAAACAAAATAACTCACCGCAGAATTTCAGCCAACAAAAATTGTCTCCAAGTTGGTACGCCAATATGATGGCATAACTATTATTGTTGTTCTCTAAATAAAATTACAGAAGCTTACCACCAAATTGTTTTGTGAGCTGCAACCTTCAAACGTATATAAACCTACTCCCTAATTAGTAGCATCCATCTGCAAGATTTATAACCAAATCAGAAATATGGATGAGGGAAACGTAAAAAGATGCCAAGCAAGACGATTGTAAACACGAGATCAGAAGAGAAAGAAGGGGCAGTTTTTGACAGACGGGCGTTGTGCAGTAACAAAATTGCAATCAATTGAATTGTTCCCGGTCGGCCGCGCTGTTGCTCCTCCCGCAGGCGTTTGCAGTTTTCCTCTCTCTTCTCCCCCGTAGTGCCGCTCGAGATCGAGCTTTTCCACGCCGCTCGCCATGGCCTCTGTGCCCACGCTCAAGGTTGTCGTCGCTCGTGCGAAATCCGCGACCCGCCACACGATTTGGTCGGCCCTGCCCCGAATCCCACCCGTCCTGCCCTTATTAGCCGAGGCGCTGTAGCCCACAAAGCAATAGACAAGAACTCAACATAGTACCAGCACAAAATCTAAATAAAACGATCTGACACCTTATCTCTTGGAGGCATCCAAACAAACATGAACGAAAAACGCATGGATCCAGTTGACCTTGGCTCTGACGGAAACAATTATGATTTTTTTCATGTGACTGGAGGATATTGAGCAATTTTGAACTGGGTTCAAAGGACTGAATATTTTCCCAATGTATAACAGAAACAAACTACACAATATGCAAAGCCCTAAAAGTCATTATGGAAAGTAGAGATTTTTTTCATATAGCATTGCCTCAGGATAAACTCACCTAATTTTGCATCCACCTAGACAAATCAGTTTCACCAACTTGCGATGCATCAATAGCATTAAAACAAAAGGACCTTTCATCTGTACATTTAGTTGCAATCAGCGAATGGCAGCATTCTTGACGGTAATTACATGATCCTGCTAGAGGTAGAAGTAAGCAGTATGTCACACTTATAAAACAACAAAGGATTAGTGAAGGAGAAAAAAATGCATGTATACTATTAATCACCTCACCATGACATCGCAAGAACTCACGCCAAGCTCCAACAGCAACCGTCCACTGTATTTTCCTGCCTGTAGCCTGAAGAGAGGAGATATATATTCAAGCAAAATTAGTGTGTGGAGACAACAAAATACAAGATACAAGAGACGGGGAAATATCGGTGTGGAAGATGTGATTGCTTGTACAAGCCACGGAAAATATGAACTCACATGTTGCATGTTATCACCATTGGTAAGAATCTTCTGTACACCGAAACCCTAGCTGCAAGTTAGAAGACCCAAATTCCTGTGACTATTCTTTTGCTCAACTCCATGCCAAAGCTGAAAAACAGTAGCGAACCATCATCAACATCGACAGTTTTAATGAATGCATTTATGGAGAATATCACCAGAAAATTTAGAAATAGTCAATACACATCCAAATATATATATGCAGATCTAGAGCACATGAGCGTGACCTAGCTCCAATCTCTCTGCAATTCCTGAAATTTCTTGAAGGGGGGAGAAGTAGAATGGACGCACACAGCTGATGTCCTCGTCCATTGCTGCTAATTGCCACCAATTTACCTACACAAACGATCCAAAAAAAATGATTAAAACCCATTCAGCGCACCAATGAACCAAAAAAGCATTTACCTACATGAACGACCCAATACAAAATTTACTTAACCCTCTCTAACTCTCAATGTATCTAAGCTGACGACATTGCTTAGGAGGTTAGTACCTGCGTGAAGGTCTGGAACCTCCCCAGCTCTCTGGTGCTTCTTGGCGGGAGAGAGAAGAGGAGTCGAGCTGCTGCGGCCTTCGCCATCCATCAATTGTTGCGGCCTAAAATGCGGTTAATCAGAAACAAGGAAAGAGTACCGGCCATGGCAGGGTAATATATTTTGGATTCCGTGCATTAAATAGAACATATACGAAGGAGGAGTGATCCACTGATCCTCTTTGTGCTCCTGCCCACAGTACTAATAAAAATAATCACACTACAAAACCAAATTGATCAAGAATCAAAGGACTGGAAAATCTGTATTTAGATATGCCAGTTTATTTCTGTAATTCTTGGACACTAAAAATTAAATGGTTGTCTAATTATGAATTAGTATTTCTATATTGGCCGCCAAAAAATTATCTACCGAGCAGACCTGCCACCACACACCGAAACGAGCGTCGTCGTGGCAGACGCTGATCTCCAATAACAACACGAGCTCGTACCTTTTTCTTGTTACTCGGCAAGACACCAATGTCCATCAGGTGAGGTTGCTCTGAAAATCATCCACCGCGGTCCATTATTTTCTAACCATTTCTTCCTGCACAGTCCAAATATTTCTGACCATTTCTTCATTGCCCTGACAGCGCAAGCAACCACTCCAAATATCGATGATATGGATACGGGATAGGTAAAATACCTTGGTTGGATACCAGAGATTCTATTTCTATAAGGCCAGAGCATGTCCTATATCCTTTTCCTTCTATGCATACAAAGAAAAACCCATTAATCATCTGAACCACCTGCATCAAGCCCCAGCACGATCAGAATCTTTACAAAGAGGAAAAGTTCATAGAGAAATCCTAAGAATAAAACAATCTAAAACTTCTAAAACTGAAGAATAACTATTTGGACCCCTTATGAAATTTGCCACTCATCACAAAAGCTCAGCCCCAACATGGTGTGTTAATTAGCGAGTTTCAGAAATAAGTGTGCATGAAAAATTGACCATGCGAACCTAAACATGGAGAAGTGATTTCCATGCCAATACCCAAATCAGTTCCAGAGAGAATCTCAGATAACAAGAGCTCCAGTTCCACACAATATCAGACAACCTATATACCAAAAAAGTTGAACAAGTAAATATGGGGAGGGGGAGTTACCAGCTCAACCTGCACACAGGCTAGAAGCACACGCAACAATAACACGAATCTGCAAACAATGGCATCAACACAGTTCAAGAGGGGAGAAAATCCTAGATCATGCAGGCACAAAATAGGAGGAGCTCTGGTCCAGGATCTTAGAGAAAGTGGAGCACGGAGAGAGAAGAGGAGGAGATAGGGAGGGATAGGCCAGGAGGGCTACCTGCGGACGAGTGCGGCTGTTCAACCGGCAGCAAGGAGAGGTGCCGCCGCCGGCTCTCTCCTCTAGCCACCTCCATCCTCAGCGGCGCGCGCCTGCCACCGCCGCAGCGTCCAACTGTCGCCGTCGCCGCGTCGATGCGGACGAGCAGTGCGAGGAGGCGACGGTGCTCCTCCACTCCGGCTCGCCCGCTTCCGCCAGAGACGTCGAGCGGCAAGTCGCCGCGCCGCCGCACGACCACGGGGAAGGAGGCACCGACGAGCAGGCACTGGAGGAAGGGGAGTGGCGGCGCGGAGAAACCCACCACCGCGTCCTTGACGTGCGGCGCATCGCTGCTCCCGCGCCTCGCATCCGGAGCCGGGCCGACGATCACCTTGCCGCTGCGCCCGAGCCTCCTCTCCTGGCCGGCGCAGCTCTGCCTCCGGTCCTCCCGACGCAAGGACAAAGAAGGAGAGAGAAGGCGGCGGATTGGGGGGAGGAGGACTGGATTGGAGGAGGAGAGGGAGGCACGGGATTGGGGAGAGGAAGCTCTCGGTAAAGCTAGGGTTTTCATTTTTCGAGCGACGCCGACACGTACCCTCAATCGTCTCAAACAAATGGTCCCACGCAAGCACGGGTCCAACCGTCATGCACTCGGTAACGAGCAGTAAACCGGTGCAAAAAAATTACCACATCCAACGGCTGTGGTGAAAAGTGGGATGTGGCTGAGCAAAACCAACGATCCAGATTCATTTGCCCCTCTCAGACCCCCTGGTTGAGAGGGTAGTCTTTGAACATTTATAGGAGAAATACATGTTAGTATGATCTTTGTTGTGTTGTGTGATATGGGAAGTTGATAATTAACCGCGCCATCTTTGAAAGTGGTGACAATTAAACATCCATTTTGTGATTCTGCTCAAATGCAACTAATTTGCAGGCAAACAAATAATGTGGCATATGAATACCGAGTGATGCAAACCAGTCCACCAAACAAAACGAAAAACATGACTCAAAGGCCGTTTCGGACGGAGCATGCCCGCTAGGGCCTAGCCTCGGGCGCGAAAAAAGAAGACCTAGCCTACCAAGCACACCACTGGTTTTCGAACAAAACAAGATGCTACAAGGCTCAATACACTAGTTTGCCTTTTTTTCTGAAGAGAGACACGGACGTTTACTCCGTGTTTTTCGCTCGTCCGAATCAAAGAGGCATTTATCCATCGTCGCTTCTCTCATATGGACGTGACGCAAAGAGGAACCATTGACACGATACCCTCTTGCGAATCGGAGATTCTTAGAATCGCACAGGAAGTCTCCCGCGTTATCGCTGGATTTCTGAAAGTTGGATCCCCTACGCGTAGCCTCATATATTCCAGTGGAGTCGTGGAGCATCCGTGGTCGAACGAGGGCGAACATCCTACAGGTCCTAATTTTGTTTTGTAGTATGCGCACAGTTTATGTTCGCGCCTACGCACGGCTAGGTTTTGTTCGACCTTTCATCTCAGAAAATCGTGTAACGCGTGCTGTTCTCTTTTCGTGCCAGAAAGGCGTAGTCGTTTGTAAAATTTGTGTTCTTTGCTATAAATGACACTTGTCAAACTTTATATCATTTGGGTCGCTCACAAAATTTTAAAAAGATTATGGTCTTTTCTGGCCACGTCATGCTGGATGGCTTAGCTGAAATGGGGGACACGTCACTTTGGTTCGCAAGTTTCATCAAAATATGTGTTAAAAATGACTTCGAATCTAGCCATACCAAATGACGTGACCTACCTATTTTCTTACCCAGAGGGCCTGAAAACATTTTTAGAGGGTACAAGATCTTTGCAAACTAGCCAGGAACTTGGTGTCCCTAACCGGGTCCAGGAGGTCATCGGTGTTGTCGTCGTTGTTGAACTCCTCGTCAGAGCTCAACGCCGGAGGAGGTGGAGTCGGAGGTGGAGGTGGAGGTGGAGTCGGAGGCAGACTGCCTGCGGTCGACGCTGCTCATGGTGGCAAAGGTGGAGGTTAAGCGGCAGCAGCGCTACGGGGGAGGTTGTGTGGCGGCTAGGGTTTAGTGTGGGAGGAGATGAGATGTGCGCGCCCTTGTTTATATAGGCTGGAGGCCGGCGACGGCCGTGACACGCGTGGCATCGCCATTACTTCGTGTGCAGAGGTAGGAGACGGCCTCGCGCCACGCGAGGCATCACCATTACGCAGTCGCAGACTGCCAAAGCGACGCATCAGCGCCAGTACTGGCGCAGCTGAGAAGATGCATCGAGCCTGGGTCACTGCCAGGCAGGCCCGACGAAACGTCCGCCAAACGCGAGAAGATGCTTTGCGCTTCCGCGCAGCTTCCGCAGAGACGCATCCGAGGCGCATATTTGGGCCAGATTTGCGTCGTTGCGGACGGCCTGGCCACTATGCGTCGCCCCGCTGGAGCGTGTTCCAGACGTATTTTCGGTCCGGGCGGACGCAAACGGTCGTTGAGCGTCCGTTTGCGTCGCCCCGTTGGAGATTAGGGCATCTCCAACGGGGCGATTCATTCCGGACGCCCAAATTGTCCGCGAGCATCCGTTTGCGTCGCCTGGCGGACACGAAAATGACCGCTAAGCGCAAATTGTCCGTTTGTGTCGGGGGCAACCCCAGCGGTCCGAGGCATTTTGAAGAAACCATGCAATCCATCGCCTTGAGGTTTTGTTTTCAGAACCGCTTCTTCTTTTCCTTCTTCGAATAACCCAACCAGATGCATGGAGGCTCACACCATCTGCAATTTTACTGCCCATGAATCTTTGAAACATCATGGAGAACAAACGCGAAAACAAGTTCAAATGATCATGCCATGCTTTATCGAATCGAACAAGTTCAAACATATTTACCATACAA
>NC_061511.1:183415366-183449413 GCF_022539505.1 Lolium rigidum | reverse complement strand
GCTGCCATGCTCTAGTACCATTTCAACACAAGACAACAAATATTTGGGTGAGGAGGTGGAGTGTATGGCCAATTTGGCAAATTTGAGCAAAAGGCCATACTTTTCTTGGTTTGAATTATTAAAACACAACCTCCTATACCATTTCAACACAAGACAACACCATTTGGGTCAAAGAAAAATCAAAGAAAAAGGGAAGAAAGTGAAAAAACCTAAGTGACATATGCTAATGGTCAAATCTGCCAAAAATAATATGATGCCTACTTTGAGCCCCTTTGGTTAACTATTTCTAAACTCAAACTTTGCTAATCTTTTTGCCCAGATCAATAGTACTCATAAAAGTGAACAACTTGGTTAAAGTCAACCTTGCTGATTCAAAGTCAAACTCTTAACATAAGCATGCAAAGTGGCAACTTTGGAAACAAATTTTAGATTTCCTCAAATTTCTTTGGAATATTCAAGCAAAACCGCCGCGACATAGAGAGAAGAGCGAGAGCAGGAGCGCCGAGTGTTAGGGTTAGGGTCCGTAGCGTGCCGAGTCCGTGGCGGTGCCGCCGTGTCATAGAGAGAAGAGCTGAGAGGAGGGAGCGCCGAGAAGTTAGGGGTTAGGGTCTGAGTGTGCCGAGTCCGTATGGTGCCGCCGCGACATAGAGAGAAGAGCGAGAGGAGGAGCGCCGAGTGTTAGGGTTAGGGTCGAGAAATCGTAGGGTTTTCTTGCTTTCTTCATTTCAATTTGTTATTCATCTAGAAATCTGTTATATGATCATTACATGATGAATGTGAAATACAATTGCTTTCTTAATTTTGGCAAAGGACACTGAGGTGAAGGGAGGACGGCGACCTTCGTCCGCCGAGATGAGGAGGGGGAAGAAGCAGTGCAAAGCAATTGATCTATGAGAGTGCCCGTGGTCCGAACCCGACGATGGAGACAACGATTTCCAAGACTTTCTCGAATGATTTCGCCGAGGGACTTGAGTCTCGAAACAAATTAGAAGAGACAAACGAAGCGTCCATCACAAACTCCGGCGAGGTGTATATCTATGTATCAATTAGTCTATATGTTCATCCCCACATGCATTCATTTATTTGTATTGCACTTATTAACGAATAATCTTTTCTTTAGCCTTCTGGATCATCGAGCAAGTCTCGCTAGGGATCAAAACGAGGGCCCGACGCTGGCGGGTGCGTAGGGTGCGAGGGCGAGGGCAGGGTGACGCCCTCCACTGCATGTCAAGGATGATGGTCATAGCCACTGGGCCCATAGGAGTTTTGGCCGCAAATTTACAAGTCAATCCGGAGTTATTGTTAGGGACCATGTACCCGATCAGCATTCAAGAGTGGCATAAGCCGAAGAACCCGGGAGAGTGGAAAGCTAGTTATGTCAACGACGCGATGAAAAAATTCCTTGGGACACGCTCATGACAAAGTTCACCTCATCAAGACATGACTAAGCGTTTAAGAATAAAGTCAAGGAATGGACATGGAAGAAGATGTACACACAATTCCGCACCTTCAAGAAAATTTATGGGACAAATATAAGAATGAAGATCCAAAGATTCGATGATAATCTAGTGAAGATAAAAGACTGATCGGGCCGCATTTACGATAGCGTTGCAATCGTCTACTTTTGTGTCCCGATCGAAGAAAATACCGAAAATGCTGCAAAGAAGAAACTTCCGCATCATTTGGGGTCGTGTGGCTACAAGAGTGCCATTCCGAAGTGACAAAGCGGAGAATAAACTGATGGATCATGGAATCACTCTGCTGCATGGACCAGCCCGACCCAAGCGTTATGGTATGGTTGTTCGCTCATGGGCAGGGTTGGACCCAAAGACAGGGTTGATCGTTGCGAAGGGAAAATGGAAGGAAAAAATTGAGGCAATTGTACCGAAGCTTGTAGATGCAATTGACAAGGCCGTAAAGGGAGAGTACATTCCCGATCGAGAGAATGACGAGCCGTACACTCGCTCGGGGAACCCCGAACATGTTGGACGTGCACGAGTCGCCCGTGTCTCACCATGAAGGAAGGTGGTCGGGACAGCGCCCACACTTACAGAAGCCGTTCGCGGAAGAAGAAGAAGGACGCCGACATTGTAACGGAGTTGTTATCTAGGGTGGAGGCTCTGAGAGAAACCGTAGGCACCCTCGATCAGCCGCCGTTTCTGCCAGATCCGGCCGATGTCGCCCCATTCAGCGAAGAAGCAAGGTTTTTTCCACCGCATCTTGACGGATGTGGATAGTTACCCTGGATTAAGGTCACGGAGAAGAGCGATTATAGTCTAATCTTCATTGTTTTGATAAGTGTTGTGTGGGTGAACCTATGCTAATGTACCGCCCTTCCTAGGACTAATACATACTTGTGATTATACCCCTTGCAAGCATCCGCAACTACAAGAAAGTAATTAAGATAAATCTAACCACAACCTTAAACTCTGAGATCCTGCTATCCCTCCTGCACCGATATACCAACGGCGGTTTAGGTTTCTGTCACTCCAGCAACCCCGCAATTGGCAAACGAATACAAGATGCATTGCCCTAGGCCCATAAATGGTGAAGTGTCGTGTAGTCGACGTTCACACGACACCACTAGAAGAATAACACCACAACCTATATATCATAACATTGAATACTAACCAACATAATTCACTACTAGCATTTAGACTTCACCCATGTCCTCAAGAACTAAACGAACTACTCACGAGACATCATATGGAACATGATCAGAGGTGATATGATGATGAATAACAATCGAACATAAACCTTGGTTCAATAGTTTCACTCAATAGCATCAATAACAAGTAGAAATCAACACCGGGAGAGTTTCCCCTATCAAACAATCAAGATCAAACCCAAATTGTTACAGCGGTGACGAGGTGCAGCGGTGCTTCCCCCTCCGGGAGGGAATTTCCCCGGCGGATTTCAGCCTGCCGGAGAGCTCTTTTCTCTCTGGTGTTCTCCGCCCCGCAGAGGCGGCTGTGACTCTTCGCGACTATCCTCTGGAGCTTAGGTTTTCGGGACGAAGATGTACGCGAAGGAGAGGAGGCCGGAGGGGTTGTGGGCCCCCTCCTCACAAGGCGGCGCAGCCAAGGCCTGGCCCGTGCCGGCCTATGAGGTAGGCCCACGGCGGCCCTCCTCGGCTCCCCCTTCTGGCTCCCTTCGTCTTCTGGAAAAATAGGATTTTTCATACAATTTCCGTCAATTGTTGATCTTCCGAAATATTGCATTCTGACGGCGCTTTTTCAGCAGAATCCTGACTCCGGTGCGCGATCCTCCAATAATCATGAAACATGCAAAATAGAGGAAATAACATAAGTATCATCTCCCAAATATGAAATATATCAATGAATAACAGCAAATTATGATATAAAATAGTGATGCAAAATGGACGTATCACAGCTCCGGCGGAAGCAAAGCGGGCCGCCACCGGCGGCCGGGATGCAAAGCCAAAGGCGGCAAAGAAGGTGTTGTCCAAGGAGGAGAAATGCGCCGAGGCCGCGAAGTGTCGCGGCCGGCGCAAGAGCCTGAAGGAGAAGAATGCAGCGGCCGCCGGCCAGCAGGCGTGGCAGATGTAGGTGAAAGCCGGCGTCGCGCAAGTAGGCCTCCATCCGACCTTAGCGGAGGGCTATATGCTCGTCAAGCGAGAGGGGATCACCGGCGTCGCTCCTCCGGTCTCGTCGGTGAGCTCGGTAGGTTCCCAGCTGCGTCCTAGAACTCCCGCTCCCTTGCAGGACCACCCGGCGTCGCGGTTCGCCTCCGGCGTGGCGCCGGTGCAGTTCAATGGGGCGCCGGTTCCCGACCTCAACCGGACGCCTAGAAGCGGTGACTCGTGTCCGGGCGCGACACACAAGACGTGTCATCTGCCGAAGGAGAGCATGCCGGAGCCCCGCATCATGTTTGACGAAATGGCAGCGACTGCCCTGACGATGGATGACCCAGTATGTGAGCTCTGTCAATGTGTGTGACTGCCCTGTATCATCCGTCTGACGTCCGGTCATTCGTACGCCTATTGGAAGGACCGGAATGAGACAGACACCCATGCCATGATCTTCGGCAGCGGCTTCCTTGGCGACGACGGGGCTGGGACAGGCCCGCATGATGAGTGGGCACCGACGCAAGATGCGGAGGACATCGATCGCGCACGGCTGTTCGCCACCCAGCCCACACATCCAACACCCCGTGTGCGTGACGACTTTGAGGACACGGCAACAGAGCCTATCCTCACCACGAACAATGCTACGAAGAAGAAGGGGAGAGCCACAGGACACAAGGATTCATCGATGACGAGGACAAGTGTTTGTGCGACGCGTGGCTGGCAACAAGCCATGACTGTATCAACGGCGCCCAACAAAAGGGCAAGGTTTACTGGGCCAAGGTCATGCAGGAGTACAACGAGAAGAAGATGCACCCGCCCTACCACATCCCAAGCCCTCACACGGAAGAGTCCCTCAGAAAAAGGTGGAACTACATCAAACAAGAGACAAGCAAGTTCTGCTCGGCCGTCGAACATGCAAAGAGCCACCCCGTAAGCAGCACTGGAGTGATTTTAGTGGTAAACAAGAGACAACCATAATCATTCTATTCTATTTACATCATTCTATGTACATCATTAGCGGCGTTGGCGTGATTGCAGGTATCCCGGGCCTTGGAGAGGTTCAAGGCAGTGCATAAGAAGGGCTACCATATGGTCCATTGCTGGGACAAGCTCAAGGATGCCCAAAAAGTGGAGGACAAGCTTTGCGGCCTACGATGAAGCTGTGAAGAATGGGACAGCGGTCAACCTCGGCAGCGAAGAAGACGATCATGGCCGTCAAGCCCTTCCACCTCGTCCATGAGGTCATAAGGCTACCAAGGCTGATCTAGCCCGGGAGGCACATGCCATTGCGTTCACTCAGAGCCTGAAGAAGATGATGGCCGACAATCATGTCGCCTTGGCTGCTAGGGACGAGAAGAGGCGTCTGGAAAAAGAGGCTGCAGCTGCCATCTTCCTCAATATCACGAAAGAGGTCATTGAGGTCCAAAGGATGGACGTCGAGGCCAAAAAGGCAGAGGCCAAATCGCGTGACCCCGAGGCCAGGAGGATGGACGCCGAGGCCAAGACCCGTGCAGAGGACACAAGGATCATGGCTAGCCGACTTGAGCAGCGAGATGCCTGATCACCATCGCCATGCGCCTAACACCTTGGTCTGGACTTTTTATGTTGTTCAGGCCTTGTTGTGCCCCTTTTGGACTCCACTGTGCGCCGTACCATGTGCAAATTGTGATGAACTTATTTCATACCTCCATTTGAGGCTGTAATTTCTTGCAAATTTGAGCTAATTTGAGGGAACAACCACTTTTCTGAATTTCCTGAAAATAAACTAGCTCGCGCTGAAAATGCGTCGGCCCGCTAGAGCCACCCCCAGACGCAAACGGACGCACGACCATTTCCGCGTCCGCCAGGCGGCGCAAACAGACGCCCGCGGACAATTTGGGCTTCCGAAATGCTTCGCACGCTAAGGGCATCTCCAACGGGCCGACGCATTTTGGACGTCCGAAATATACGATTGTTTCCGTTTGCGTCGGCCCGCGGACGCCATGCGGCCCAGGGTGACCGTTTGCGTCGGGGGTACCTCCAGCGGCACGGACGCATTTTTTAAGTGGACACAGCGTCAAGCTTGTTAATGGCGTTTTACGTCCCGTCGAGGACTGCCGCCGGCGATTAACTGTTCCCGCGCGACGACGGTCGTTCCCGCGCGCGCCCAATACATTGGCAAGTTTCACCGGCGTTTCGCGCGCGTGGGTAACGACCTGCGCGGCAACATCGTTTCCCGCCCCGCCGTGGCTATATATGGTGGACACCGGCGGGGTGACGGGCACACCTCAAGCTATAGCATCCATCCATGGCCGACCACAACCTTAGTTGGGAACACGTTGTTCAGATGTGCCGCCACCTCCACCCGGATGAGGACGAGGAGGTAGTCGCCTCCGGCGTTCAGGCCGAGCAGCTGGATCTGGAGGCGGCGGCGGCGGAAGTTGCGGAGGCGGCAGAGCGCGCGGAAGGCCGCCTCGCGGCGACCAAGGCGGAGATCGCCAACGCCATGGCCGACCTCGCCGGCGCCAGGGCGAAGCTCGCGGCGGCGCGGGTGGCGATGGCGGTCCCTCCAGCGGCCCCACCAGCGAACGTCGTCATCCACGACATCGCGGACGATGACCCCCCCCCGTGCCCGGCCGCTTCGACTGCTGTGGCGACTAGTTCGTTCTGCTCGCATCCTTCGAGACCCTTGCTGGGGATGCCTTGCGCTGGCAGGCTTGGTTGGTGGAGGAGGAAGCCCACAGCTATGTGATCACCATGGCTCGGGGCTACATGTGCTCCGACCTGGACTCGCTCCAGCGAAGGGGCCCTTCTCCCGCGCGGGTCGAGCAGGAGAACCGGGAGCTGGTGGGCTCCATCGCCGCCAGGGACGAAGCGGTGGCGGAGGCAGCTTGGGACAGGGCCCGCTTCCACGCCCTGCTGGCGGGGTTGCAGGCAACGGCGGCGACGGAGGCGGAGGCCAGCTCTATGGCCAGTGCAGTCCTGTGGGACTCCTCTCTGGCCCAGGCCCTCGAACGCCGCAGGCGCCAGGAGGAGATGTCCGTTCACCGCCGTGCGCGGCGCGTGGAGTGCGCGAAGCACTCCCGCTTCGACGACGGCGCCAGCCCTTCCGGCGACCAGTAATACTCCGCGGGACGGCGAGTAGGTACGACCGTTGTAGTTTTAGGTTCACTCGACTAACCATCTCTGTAAAGATGTTGTAGTTTTAGTTTTCGCAATCAATAGTAATGAACAAAATTATGGTTAGCTAGTCACTGCCGATCGGGCCCGGATGCAACGAACGCGGACACTTTCCGTAATTGCGCGCGGAGACGCAAACCTAGCGCATATTTGGGCCAGGTTTGCGTTGGCGCGGATGGTTCGGTCACTTTGCGTCGCCTCGCTGGAGGAGAGCCCAGACGCATTTTCGATCACGGCGGACGCAAACGGTCGCTGCGTCCCGCCGCCGCTGGAGATGCCCTAAAAGAAGTGGTAAAATCCCAAGGAAATCATCGGACATGCTCCTGAATAGGCACACCTATCAGGGACCGAATAAAGCTTCGGAGACAGCATGTTCCGCACAGTGCTTTCAGGACTGCGGCGTCGGAATGTTGAGTACTGGCAGTACGAGTCCAGGTACTAGGTACGAATCGATGCTCGTCGAAGCGAGAGGACGAGCGTGCCCCCGCAGCGCCGCAATCGATCGCGATCGTGCCTGCCATGCCGGCATCCTGGGGCGCATTGTCAGGAGCGAATATATAAGAGTCAATGACGGCCGCTGGCTAGCTCGTAGGCAGCGGCAATGGGCGATGGATCAATCAACTAGTCTTCATCCAGTAGTAGTCCCATCAAGCTGTGGAATGTGAAGAAAACGGACAGGCGTATTCAGAGTTTCAGACTCATGTGGCTGCAGAAGTTTGGCAGAGCGAACGGAATGTTTGTATTTCAAAAAGGAGCAGAATCTTTGGCTAGGCAAATTTATTCTCCGGACTGCTCCGGAGTCAACGGGCTTTTTACTGGTGAAGAAGGCCGCACTTTCCGACCACAGCAGTCGCTTTGGCTGGCAGTTTTATACCCAGCAGTCTAAGAACACGCTCCCTAATCTTCAAATAACCAAAGAATAACTACTGCCCTGTACGAACAGATCATCAACCAAATAAGTCCTTCATACAACGAAAGGATCATGCCCCATGTTCAACCCAGTCAATTTCTTTTAAGAAAAAAAATACATAGGATGGTTCTTATTCAGTATAGAAGCACCACTACAATAAAAAATCATATCAAAATTAGTACTCCTACAATAGTAAGACCAACTTCGTCAGGGAGGCTGGTTAAGTATGCCAATGAAACAGGGTTACACTAGCATTCTAGAATGGTGACAGAATTATCTGTGACAGAAGGCCTCGTTTGAACAACTTGCTCAGATATCTGCAGCTAAATGCCCACGTGCTCCCAAATGGTTCAGAATCAAAACAGGCATCCTATTGCTAGAAACGCATACAAAAACAAGACAGGTGAGCCTCACTCATAATACTGTTTGTAAAACTAGTGCAGGGCAAACAGAACAATCATAGAAATCCTTACTTTCCTCCTTTTTGGCAGATAGATAAGATGCACGGTCCAAGTTGTTAGGGAAGTATTCCAAATTTCTATTAGTATGGCCTCATCAAAAAATTATAAACAAGGACTGGATGCCTACAAAACCGTAAGTTGCCTATTTGTTTAAGAGCGACAATGCTGTCAGGTGGGTTGAGGGCATTCATCCATTTCAGCAAAGATAACTATAATTTCTTTCATCACTTTCTCATGCACAACGATTTCATAGAATGAAGACTTATCTCGGCCAACAGTCAAAGATACACAAGCACAGTTCAATACACAAGAAGTAAAACTTTTTGACCAACTGCAACGAGACAAAAAACAAGAGAAACAAATGACATCTTTTACTTTTCTTATTCAATGGCTTCTTACCTACAGGGTAGGGGAACTAGGAAGATCCTCCCCTGCAGAAAGAAGGCCACTCATAAGGACGGGGTGATGGAGCAGGATCCATTGGAAGATTGCTCTCGTGCAACCCATTAACGCCTGCAACGCCAAGGTTTCCGGAAGGCCTTGTGGATCTGCCGCCCATGAACATGGTTGACCATGTGTCTGATAGCCATTCGCTCTTTGCTGCAGGGTTTATCAATGTTGTGTCGAGGCTCCAATCTATTGAGGTGTAGTCACAAGGTGCTGGCGCATTCGTCCTCCAATCAGCATGAGGTAAAGTTGAAGAGGACTCAGATGAGCTCCATCCTCCTCTAAACGACATACCATGTGGCGGCGCCCCAGCCTGGGAAGATGATGTACCTCCAGAACCCCATGTACCGCCCCAACCATTAGCAGCCAGCTCTACAGGATTGGGAACAAAACTTTGATGGTGGTTTGTATGCATGAACTGCTTGGCAGAATTAACGTTGTCCAAACTCATATTCCTTAGGCTATGCCCTAAACCACCATTCAACATCATATCAACACTTGATGGGCCATTCAAGTACCATTCCCTTGACGGTGGCTCTGATGCAAACATACTATGACTTGTGGAGGGTAGGCTTTGCTTGGCAGATGCGGATTGAGGGCGCTGCATTACAACTACTGACTCTCGTAAGCCTCCGTTGTGCATTGCACTCTTCATCTCACTGCCTGCTGCCAAATGCCGTGTTTCTGCCTTCATCTGAGGCACTGCAACAGGCGATGGAGATGATGTCACATAAGGAACAGATGGAACCGGATTGGCATTAAGCCGCCTCTTCTCGGGTTGAAAAAATTGTTGACGGGCCATGTCTGGCTTAATTGGTGTAGCCAATGGTTGAAAACCTTTAACTGCAGGTTCCTTTGGACCATTACCATTTAACAGAAGCTTGTAGTTTAGGTCCTTGTCGTCTCTCCTCATTTGCTGAGTCCCTACTGAGGAAAATCCATTTGTTTGAGGCCTTGGTAGGTTCTGTGCAAGCATGACCTGCTGCTTGATAACCAAGCCACTTGAATCACCTGGCCCTTCAGGCTTAGAAGCAGTTGTTGCTGATTCTTGCTTCTGTGTCTTCAAGGCCTCCTCAGCCTTTTCTAGATCACCCTCAGAAGTAACAACAGCCCTTTCAACCTCTTGCTTTGTACACTTAAATTTCGCCTCCAGGATCACAATCTTCGCAATCTCGTCACTTATATCTATTTTCAAATTAGCTGCAGACTGATGATCTGCAACCTGCTGCTTCGTTTCCTCGCTGCCATCAAAATTACAGAGCCAGGCAACAGACTCCTCAAGACAGCCTTCATTATGTATAAGGGCCATCGTAGCTTGATCTGATGAGAAACCCATTGCAACAAGTTTCTGAGCAAGTGTCTCCAGTTTTCTGGACATTAGGTATCCTTTGCAACGCTCATGTAATTCCTGGGCACGCCTCTCCTTCTGCCTTTGATGCTTCTTCTCATTCTTTTGTCTGATCTTTTCGCGTTTATCAAGATCACATCCAGGAATAGAGTCCACTCGAGACGCAGTGCCGGTTGATTTTTCCTTTGTATCTTCTGACTCACCCGAACAGCTACCATTGTTTGAGGCACAATCAAAGTCCCCTGTACCATGGGAGCTACGAGAATGTTCATCTATTTCATCCAAATTCCTCAATTTGTCGTTACCCTGACTACCCGGTAAAGAGGATGACGGCTCCAGAAGATGAAATTTTCCAGAGAGGTTGTTGTAAGTACTTGCAGCTGTACCGTTCACCATTGGCTTCACAGCAACCTTAGGTTGCTCTTTTGCTGCTTTAAAAGCAGCTGCCCTATCCTTTGCCTTGGTCTTGGATGCAGACGGCATTTCCAACAAATGGTCGAACTGTTGCTTACCTGCAGTAAAGTTTCAACAAAATAATTATCACTCTGGGAACATATCAATGTAAGTTCTTTTCTAACGAAAGACATGCCATATAGCCATCTAAGCAGAGCTTTAATGTAAACAAAAGGTTACAATGTATGTGAACTGTACATATAGTTGATTAAGAAATTGTCATTTCAATAATTATCATATGCCTGCTCAAGGATCAGTGGATATGTGATTTTCTACTGGACAAAAGTGGATAGCAGAGAGCCAAGAAACACCTATTAAGATCAAGCGACTGCCCCAGTGTTTACTAGATGTACTCAAACTAAATTGCTGGTCAGTATACATTACAGTCCATGCTTAGATAAACACAGCTTAATTAGCTAGATTTGGAAAGTATTCGCCATGACCCAATGGAGTTTCTCAGAGAAGAGAATCCTAGCTTTTGAGGAAACCAGGAAAGATTTGCTCTCTCAAACACAGCAGAAAGATTCAAATTGGAAATGATGCGTCTCTCCAGACAGTGGTTATAAATAAAAAGATGGTCTGCATAGCTACATGCATATACATGTCAAAATTTATGAAAGCTACAGAAAAACCTCTCGAATTAAACAATGAGAACAAACTTGACAAGAAAAAAACTGATGTGTCATACATTTAACTAGTTTTTTTTAATTAAGTACCTTTAGACAGATAAAGCTAAAAGGGGGCAAAGGCTATCCTTCATATGGCAGTTTAATTTTCTTTTGGCATATCCAATGATGCAACATTTTCCATTTCATCCACAAGAATGAGATACATGTATTATGAATATACATAACGGAGCAAGAAAGTAGTAATTTATTTGCGACAGGCCAACAGGGAAGTTGTAATCATGAATTGAGGACATCAATTCCAGTTAATTAATTAAAAAGTAGAAAGTAAATAGGCTGCATAGTGTCGGTATGTGCCTACATACCCCCAGTCTACAAGTTCCAAACAGCGGGGTTGACCCACGCATACGTTACATAAAAAATTAATTCAGTGATATCTATATTAGACCTAATGCGACAACAATTAAAAAGCCCGATAAGCCGCCAAAAGCAGCATCGTAAGCTGCTTGCATGGTAACCGTCGCGGATCTAGCTTGCTATATGGCAGCTAGATAAGATGCGATATGGCGTTACTTCCGCTTGACCTATCACAACCTTTCTTCTCACTGCATTAAATTGTGCTTGTTTTAACTAACAGAAGAGAATCATCCCACGCGTAACGACAACGGTAGCGACAATACTAAGATTCGCAACATACGTAGTTTCACCGTTTGAGTTTGTTATTGGACCAGCAGCTCTAAACCTGCTTTTGCGGCGTTCCCGCGGCCATGGGAAATCAAGCGCCTAATTGTCGACCAGCAAGAACAGAGGGGGAAATTCTCCTCCCGTGAAACAGCCCAGAGCACAGCAGCACCATGGTTTCCCCAATACATGACGCGTAGAGAGGGGCCTCTGGAACTTCCAAGCACGCCACTCCATCCGCCTGGGGAAATTCACAGAATTATCCCAGCTCGTGGGTCGAGGCGCAGTGCGCCCCCGTAACGCCCACAGGTCTCCGACGCGGCCAGGCCTCGGAAACGCGCGATCCCATCCCGTAGCGCGGCACCGCGCCCAGGGCCCCCTGCCAAACAAATTCCGCGCGGCGGGCGCGCCACCCGCCCACGAGCAGCGGTCCCATTCCGCCGCGGCCTTAGATCAAACCGCGCGGGGGGGCAGAGGAGACGGCGCGCCCAAATCAAATCGAGACGAACAGGGGATCAGGGGGAGAGGGGAGAGACGAGGGGAGGGCGCTTACCGGAGGAGAGGGGCGCTAGGGTTTTGGCTGCTGCGGCGGCGGCGGCGGCGGCGAGATCGAGAGGCGGGGAGGGATTTGGAGTTAGGGTTTGGTTGACGCGGGTGGGGGAGGCGACGGGACGGGGGGGATTGGAGGGGAAGACGAGGCGAGACGAATGACAGAGAGAAGAGGGATCAACCCGATCGGGTGGGGCTGCGTGTGCTTTGGGGTGGTCTGCTCTCCTTTTTTTCGCGTCGCGTGTGGGTGGGAAGACAAATGCGTGTCTCCCCTCTCCGCTTGCCGGATCGGGTGGGCAAAACTAGCGGCAATGAACTGCAGATTTGTTGAGTCCAGCCCGCTAGTATCGCTAGGTTTCGGCCCAAAATCACTAGTGTCCATCTGCACGAAATCTTTGTCCTAGGAGAAGGAAAAAAAATTATGGCCTAAGTTTTTTTCTTTCCAAATCAGTTTAGGTCATAAGTTAGTTTTACTTAGTTAGCCCTCTTTGCCACACCATTTTACATGTTTAACAAATCTTTACTATTAAATAATAATAATAATAATAATAATAGAACAAACTCCTTCAAATTTTGAACGATGAGTGTCGTTGCCTAATCGACGGTACCTCGGAGGAGGGATCCTCACGAGGGGGAAAAGAAGTAGGGGCCATAGGGCGGAGTGCACACGGGACGGTGGTACGCGAGTTACCCAGCTTCGGAACACCTGCACGATGACAGGCCTACCGCTGCTTGTCCGGAATTATCCGGGGCGCTTTCGCGTTGTTACAATGAGTTGTGGTTGTGCCTCTAGGGCTCCCGGGATCCGGCTTATAAAGGCGCACGGATCTAGGGTTTACATGGAGAGTCCTAGCCGGATTACGGACGGCCTAACTACGAGTACAATATCTTGCCGTGCACGTCACGGATCCGCCTTCCATATACGTCGTATCGGATCCGGCCTCGCCGATCCCGGGCCGGACTTCTTCCTTCATGATCAACAAGAATCGGGCCGCCCGATGGGCCACATGCCTCATCACCGTCCGTGGGCCACCCGGGCTTGCCGGATCTAGGCACCGTCGATGGTACACCCATGAAGTATACCCACAACAAGAGCCCCCGAGTTCTCCGAGTTTCACTCGCAGCTTCCGCCTTGCCGGCCTATCATAATCTCCAGCAAACGTTGGTAACGCGGAGAAACTTGAAGAGCTCCAACTTTGCATTTTCTTCTTTTTCCAACTTAAAGCCGGAAAATGCTCCCACCCTGCGGGACTTCATCCATCGACATTCCAAAGAACATCTCCGGGTTACTCCCTGCACGAACGAGAACAAACTTATCCTTACGCAATTACCCGAATCTTAAAAGACTCAAACGGTTCCGCCAATTCTGGCGCCATTTTCGCGCGATTTCCGCGGTAACTTATCTCTAGCCATTTTTACCGCTAGGGTTTGGGACACGTGTCACGCATCCAACGGTGCGACGCTTGCGTTCCGACCACAGGATGCGGAACACGAATCTCATCCCCCAGCCTATAAATATCCGCCGTCGAGCCCTTTTACCCTCATTCACCCCTTCTCGGCTCTCGGCCAAGCGCCGCCCACGAGCTCCTCTCCGCCGTGCCGGAATCTCGCCGGAACTTCGCCGGAGTCGCCTCGCCGCCGCACGGTGTTCGTCCGGCTTCTTAACCTCGGCCGAGCCACCGCGCAGGAAACCTCGTCGCCGGCGACTCCGACCACCGCGGACTCCATCACGGTGAGCTCTCGAGCGCCGCTCTCGTGCCGTAGTTGGTAGGGGTAAACTTTGGGGCGTGACGACATGGGATCCGACTAAAATTAGTTTCCAACAAACTATTTTCTTCAGATGTCTTCAACAACTCCGCCTCCAAGCTCGGAACCAATCATGGCGACACCGATCTCCTCCGCTCCGCCTCCCTTCGCCCCAGTTAAGCTGGATCCTCCGAGGGATTCTGGCAAAGAAACTGAGGGGACCTCTACTCACCCGGAGAAAACCTCCGGGGCGGGTCAAACGGAGCAGCGGACGGAGGAGGCCGCCAAGAAGTCAAAAGCTCGAAGCGCGACTCCGAAGCTAAGGGAAAGTGGTGGCCCTGTGCCACCACCGAGATGGAGCTCAAGAACCTCGAGTCGGAGGGCTTTCTGCAACCCGGAAGCTGGAGGTCAGTTCCAGATGAACTTGCTCCGGCTCCGAAGGACAACGAGATGGTGCTGACGAAGGCACTGGTGGAGCGCGGATTTTCATTTCCGCCTTCGGATTTCTTCCTGGAGATACTGAAGACGTATGGACTCCAACCCCACAACATCTCTCCAAACAGCGTCCTCGCCATCGGCAACCACGTCGCCCTCTGCCGAAGGCCATCTCCGGGTAACCCCCGAGATTTCTTTATTCCAATATTTTTTCTCTGTCAAGAAGGAGAGGATCCGGCAATCCGCCGAACTCGCTACATGCGGATCCATCACTTTTTTACTCCGCCCGGGCCGCGTCTACCCCCTACCGACCGCCACGAATCCGCGAGGTACCGGTCCGGGGCTTCTTCTATCCGAAGGACGTCTCCGACCCGGCGAGCGAAAAGAAACTTCCGGTTTTCAAGAACTGCCCTCCCACCGAGCTTCCGTCATGGACGCACTCGCCCCACTTCTCCGACTCGCCTCAACCGACCCGCGCCGTTAGGCGGATCTCGCAAGCTCACGGAGGAGGGGCTGACGGGGAAGGACTTAACCCTTTCCTGGTTCACCAAGCGGATCCGGCCCGCCGCAACACGAGGGACCGCCTGATGTTTGAATACACGGGGCGCGACGATCCAATGCGCGCCACCAAAGATAATCTTTCCGCCGACGCCATCGACAAGAGGATCCGGGTCCTCCTTAAGATCTCACGTGAACTCCATGTTCACGTATGCAACAAAGATATCCATACAAATGGATCCGGAACCGCGGTACGTCGTCTTGACTTTGGTTTATTATTTTTCTTCGAACTTTTGGCTAAGTGTAACTTCGAACCAGCTCGAGGCGCTGGAGGAAAATCAACTCGGAACTCTCCTCCGAGTCCCATCCACCGGCCACGCGGATCCAGAGGCTACGTCAGAGGCGGAAGCTCCTGAAGCTTCACGTCCCGCGAAGAGGAAGAAGCCAGCCCCTTCAAGCCCTTACGCGAAACGCCCCCGCGAGACACTCAGCATCGCGGCTACCCGGAAAGCTGAGGCGGAAAAGAAGCGCCTCGCGCTGATTAATACCAGACAACAAGGGGCAGCCTGCCATCCAACACTTTTTCAAGCCTTCCGGTAAGCGTCTTCTTCCGAGACCCAAGTTCGATTTAACACTTGCTCTTATATTTTTATGTTTTTCCCGAAGTTCCGGAAGCCGACCTCCCAAGGCCCCAAGGGTCAACAAGAAAAAGGCCAAGCCATCTCCGGCTTCATTTCCCATTACTCCCGAGGTTGGAGTTCCGCCCAAAGCTTCATCCACCTCTAAGCCGGATCCGAAGGACGTCATCGACCTTGACGACATTCCTGAGGATCCCGCTCACCAGGGCGACTCCGCCAAGGGAACCTCCTCACCCGTTCCTCCCTCTGATCAGCCAAGTTCCGCTTTCGCGGGACCTACTGATGAGGAGCAAGAGCAAAAGGCCAAGCTCCTCCAGGTTACCAATGCGACCCGCGTCAACCTCGAGCCAACTCCGTCCCTCCAGAAACTTTCCCTCGCTGAGCGCCACGCGGAAGTTTCCGCCATGCCGAACAAGGTATGGGGGAAGCCGGAGGAAGAGGTGGGTTATCTCGCGGAGCTCGGAGGACAGCTCGAAGGAATTTTTCGCCAAGCACAAAGAAGTGCGGCGAGTAATACTAGCCCCCAAGCATTGGGTGATATAGTTCCGTGTAACATGTATTAGCCGATGCTTTCTTAAATTGTACTCGTTAGGCGGAAACTTGAAATCTTCGCCGTCTCCGAAATCTTCGCCGGCCCTCAGATTTTAATATCCGACTAACTCTCTGTGCTTTTCGGTCCACGCGGAAGCGCACGAAGATTTGCGCATTCACGTGCCTGGAGCAAATCAAGGAGATCGAGGGACTCGCGCGAACACGCGGAAAATAGCCGAAAGGCTATCCAGCTGCTTGAGACCCGACTTCAAGGTACGAGATCCAGATCTTCATTTTTTGTTGTTCTGACAGTTGTTCAGGGTGCATAACATGTTCAATTCTATTGTCAGAAGAAACTGCCAAGCATTCCTCACTTGACGAACTTTCCGCCAAGGTCAAGGTGCTTGAGGCGGAAAACGAGTCCCTCCAAAACTTCATGAAAGAATCTTCAAGCAAAGAGAACGAGGCGAGGAAGGAGCTCTCCGAGAAGCATGCCCGTGAGAAGGCGGAACTGATCGAGAAGCTGGAGAAAAGTCAAGGCCGCGCGCTCACCTTAATTTCCAAGAACAAAGCCCTGGAAGCGGAGGCGGAAGCCATTGACAAGCTTATCTTCCGTAAGCATTTTTCCACGTCGTTTGCTCCGACCAGCTTATATGTTCTCTCCGACGAGATCGAACCTCTTTCTTCCGCGAGCAAGCCTTGGCCTTGAGTGGTCAAAGGATTCAAACCTGTCGAGGATGGAGGCATACGAGGAAGTGCGGATCTCAATCGATGCGGCTGTTTAAAGCCCGCCGCGGAATCGCCACGGCCTGTCGGCGAAGAAGGCCAAAACCACGGTCATTGATACAATGACCAAACTCATGCGACGAGGTGCCGGAGTTGATCAAAGACGGCAGAAGTCTTCGCGCGCGGAGCCGCCTCCTTAGTCCTAGCCACCGCAAGGCTTTCTTCCCGTCACTCAACATGGCGCAAGCTGCACGCGGAGCCCCGAGAATTCCGACATGAGCGCCCTCCTCGCGGAACCGAAGGCTATGAGGAGCTGTTTGTCGGGCGAGTGGATCACTCGTTCCGGTACAAGCAAACACAATCCGCCCGAAGGTTTCTCCGATGCGAGAGGAGGAAGCGAGGCGAGCGAGTTTTTGGGGAAGGATCCGGGTCCAACGAGCGAGCGCTCCGGAGAGAACTCGGAAACGACTACGAGCCGGATCCGGTGGCGGCGACGACGGCTCCGGCTACCGGCGGTCGAAGAGGAGGACTCCGAGTAGAGTTCCTGTTGAAAACAATGAAACCGAGTTGCATCATTTTGGCCCCATTGAGGGTTTGTAATAAGACTTAAATTCTTAAGTAGCTAGGAACGAAACGATTGTGCATGGGGCGGAAACACTTATCCTGCTATCCGTTAAATATTATGTGCATGTTTCGTTTTGTGTTGGAAAGCAAGTGCTGATTTCGTTATTTTCCGGCTTGCTCGCTTGACCTTCCACGAGCCGGAAAACCGTAGCCGGAAACGCTTGCCAGCGGCGACGAAGCCCAATGGCAGTCCGTCCATAACCGCGGAAACAAGCCCCCAGGCATAGGTGCCGGAAATCGCTACTAGGAATCCACGAGTTCGCAACGAGATAACAACTTAATCGGAAAACTTAAGCTTACGTCCTAAAGGACGATTTTGAAAATCACAACTTTCATACACGCCTAGGCGGAAATATCCAGCTCTGCGGTTTTAGTCGGAAAAAACATACATGATCTAAAATGAACAAGTAAAGGAGGTAAAAGACTCGAAGAGTGAACCATAAGCTTTATTTCATTGATCATGTATAACTATTACGAGTTTGTAACTCGGAAAAATATGCTAAGTGTAGAAAGGACGTAGCTGTGCTATATTCCGGGGCGATCTGTTTCATCGTAGATGTCATCCGGATCCTCACGCTTGCGTTTCCGGCGCCGGTTAGCGGTGTCTATCCCTCGGCTCGCGGAAATCGACAAGGTAGTACGATCCGTTATGAAGCACTTTGCTAACGACAAAGGGTCCTTCCCATGGAGATTGCAACTTATGGTCTTTCACCTGTCGAAGGCGGAGGACCGAGTCTCCGGCCATGAAGGAGCGTTTCCGAACTCGACGACCGTGATAGCGTCGGAGCTTCGGCTGGTAGATGGCGGAGCGGCTGGTCAGCTAGGTTCCGAGCTTCTTCGATCGGGTCCACGGATAGGCTGTCCGGCCTCGTCGGCTGTTTCATCGTCATAGGCGGAAACTCGCGGTGAATCATGGATGATGTCGGAGGGAATGACGGCTTCGGATCCGTATACCGGGAAGAAAGGGGTAAACCCCGTTGACTCGTTAGGGGTAGTTCGCAAACTCCACAAAACGGCGTCCGGTTCGTCGGCCCAAGCTCCGGCTGCTCTTCGCAGCGGTTCTTCGAGGCGTGGCTTGATTCCTGATAATATTAGACCGTTAGCTCTTTCGACTTGACCATTGGATTGTGGGTGAGCCACAGATGCAAGGTCCAATCGAATCCCCATTGTTTCACAGTAATCCTTCAATTCTCCCTGAGCGAAGTTTGTGCCATTATCCGTGATGATGCTCGTGTGGGATGCCGAATCTCATTACGAGGCCGATGACAAATTTTAGTGCTCTGTAGCACCGTCGGCTTTTCTCACCGGCTTGGCCTCGATCCACTTGCTGAACTTGTCAACGGCGACCGGGAGGTATTCACAACCACCGGGAGATGATCTTTTTAACTTACCAACCATATCGAGCCCCCAGACCGCAAATGGCCAGGTGATAGGTATGGTCTTCGGCTCTTGGGCTGGAGCGTTTGGTTGAGTAGCGTAGTACTGACAACCTCGGCAGGTTTTGACTATCTTATCGGCATCTTCTTTAGGCGTGAGCCAATAAAAGCCTAGCCGAAAAGCTTTTGCAACGAGTGACCCGGGAGCGGCATGGTGCCCGCAGTCCCCTGCGTGGATCTCTCTGAGGATTTCAATGCCATCTTGATTTGAGACGCATTTGAGAAATACCCCTGTTGCGCTTCGTTTGTAGAGCTGTCCATCAACAATTGTGTAGGATCGTGCTCGTCTGATGATCTGGCGCGCGAGGACCTCGTCCTCCGGCAACTTCGATCGATGAGGTAGTCCAGGAAAGGCTGTGTCCAAGCCGGAATGGTAGCTAATACCTCTTTAGCCGGAGACACTCGCCACTTCGGGTTTTCCGGGTTAGCGCCCTTCACGGAGGGTATCCGGAGATGCTCTAGGTAGATTCCGGGCGGAATTGGCTTTCTGCGGATCCGAGCTTGGATAGCATATCTCGCCGCTGCATTGTCGTCTCTTCGACGTATTTGACTTCGTATCCGAGGAAGCTCTTGGCGATCTCGTCAACTTCGTCTCCGTAGGCCGCCATGACGGAATTTACGGCGTTCCGGGTTCCGGCTACTTGCTGTGCCACCGGGTCGGAATCTCCGCAGCAAATGATGTGCTTGATCCCTAGTTCCTTAGCGATGCGCGGTCCGTGTAGTAGAGCCTCGTATTCCGCCATGTTATTTGTAGCTTCGAAGTGGATCTGCAGAACATACTGCAGTTCTTCTCCGGTAGGGGACTTCAGGGTGACTCCGGCTCCCGAGCCTTGATGCTGCTTGGATCCGTCGAAGTGCATGACCCATGTTTTCGGTTCCGGCTCCGGACTTGCATCCGGAGCTTCGTCCAATCCGCAACGAAATCTGCCAGGACTTGGGATTTTACCGCAGTCCTTGGCTTGTAAGCGATGTCGAAGGCGGATAATTCGATGCCCCACTTAGCTGTTCGTCCCGTTGCGTCAGCGTTGTTGAGAATTGTTGACAGCGGAGCTTTGCTCACAACTGTTACTGGGTGCTCTTGGAAGTAGTGTCTCAGCTTCCGGCTGCCTAGGAAAACTCCATAAGCAAGCTTCTGAAAGTGAGGGTATCTTTGCTTTGATTCTGTCTGCACCTCGCTAATGTAGTAGACGGGTCTCGTACGTCATATTCATGACCTTCTTCCTTTCGCTCCACCACGATGACGAGGCTGACGACCTTGTTGGTAGCCGCCAGATAAAGGAGCATTGGCTCTGACTCTACTGGGGCTGCCAAGATAGGTGGGGAGGTAAGTATTTCCTTCAACCCACGAAGAGCTGCGTCGGCTGCGTCGTCCCACACAAATTTGTCTCGTTTTCTTCAACGAGCTTGTACGGAGGTAGCGCCTTCTCGCCAAGACGGCTAACAAACCTCGTCGATTGCTGCGACGCAACCGGTTAGCCGTTGCACATCTTTGAGACAAGTTGGTCGTTTGATGCACGGGATTGCCTTGATCTTTTCCGGGTTCACCTCAATGCCTCCGTGAGAGACTATGAAGCCAAGGAGTTTTCCGGCTGGCACGCCAAAGACGCACTTCAGCGGATTTAACATCATCTTGTACCTCGCGGAGGTTGTTGAAGGTTTTCGTGAGGTCGCCGATCAAGTCGGATCCTTTCCGGGTCATGACCGCGATGTCGTCGACGTAAGCGTGCACGTTCGGCCAATTTGGTCCTTCGGGCACCGCCGCATCGTACGTCTGGTAAGTAGCACCTGCATTTTTCAAACCAAAAGGCATAGTAACATAGCAGTAGGGTACCAAACGGGGTTATGAATGAAGTCGCCTTTTGGTCGGATTCCTTCATCCGGATCCGATGATACCCGGAATACGCATCAAGAAAACACGAAGTTCCGCCCCTGCCGTCGAATCAATGACTTGGTCAATGCGCGGCAAGGGGAACGGATCCTTCGGGCAATGTTTGTTCAAGCCGCAGTAATCGATGCACATTCTTAGTATTTCAGTGTTCTTTTTGGGTACAAGGACGGGATTCGCGACCCAATCGGTGTGGATAACTTCTATTACAAAACCTCGCTTCTAGTAACTTTGCTAGTTCCATTCCTATGGCGCGGCGCTTCTTATCTCCGAAGCGTCGCATAGCTTGCTTCACCGGTTTAGCCCCGGATTTATGTTGAGGTAGTGCTCGGCGAGTTCCCTAGGTACTCCGGACATGTCGAAGGTTGCCATGCGAAGATATCCATGTTAGCGCGGAGGAACTCGACGAGCGCGCTTTCCTATTTGGGGTCCATGTTGGCTCCGACCGAAACCCGCTTGGAAGAGTCACCCGGAATAAGGTCATGCTTCTTGGTTTCTATCGCGGGCTTGAAGGAGGTTTTCTCGCTCGGAGATTTGCTTCTTGGTGGTCTCGCATCTCGGTCGGATCCACCGCGGCCCCGTAGCCTTTCAGCCTCTTCTCCGGATATGACGGACTTCGCGAAGGCGGCTTCGCCCAACTCGCACTCATGAGCCTTCTTATAGTCTCCGGTTATGGTGATCATACCATTGGGACCCGGCATCTTGAGCTTGTTGTAGATATAGCACGCCCTTGCGTGAAACTTGTGGTAGGTGGGCCTGCCGAAGATGACATGGTAGGAGCTCTTGAAGGGCACAACTTCGAACGTGATCTTCTCCTCGCGGAAATTATGAACATCGCCGAAGGCCACGGGAAGTGTGATGCTGCCGAGGGAGTTCGCCTTCTTACCCGGAACCACGCCGTGAAACTCAGTTGTGCTGTGTTTGAGCCGTTCCTTGGTGAGGTTCATCCGCTCCGAGTCTCCGGGTACATGATGTTCAAGCCGGCTCCGCCATCCATGAGGCACTTGGAGAAGTCATACCCGTCTATGCGGGGACTCACAACCAAGGCGTAATATTCCTTTGGCACGGAGGCGGGATGATCCGCCCGTCAAATGTGCACGGAACTTCCGACCACTCGACATACGCGGCACGGCCGGAATCGTGGCGTTCGGGAACCGGGTAGCTGATTTTGCAGCGCGGATCGTGGGGGTTCCGAGGAAGGTGTGGTAAGCCCCCACGCTCTTCTTCTCGAAGGGGTTGGATTTTCCTGCGGTTCCGGCTTTGGGATCCGGCGAGTTATCATCCTCGTCCATCGCCTCGGAACTGTCCTCCTCCTTGTCCTTGTTCTTGCCCTTGCCTCCTTTGCCGCGTGGGCGGTGCTTCCGGGCTCGCTTGTATCCCGCCTCCGGGTCGTTCTTGAGGTCGTTGACCCACTTGCGGTTGCGGTTGGTATGAGTGGACTTCCCCGTAGCCGGATCCAAGTGGGCCGGGCAGGGCATGTCTCCGTACTCCTCGTAGGTTTGCGGAGCGCGGGATCCGCCGGCCGGTGATCTCGGTGCCATGCTGCCGACCCCTGCCGGCACCGCCTCCACGGCCGCGTCCTCTTCCGCCTCCCGAACCTCCGCGTTGGAACGCCATGGCGACCATCTCGGATCCGCCACTCTTCCGGTCATCGTGGTTTTTGCGCTTGTGGCCGCTGTTGTTACCGTTATCACGGTTCTTCTTTGCTCGGTGCGGGGGATTGCTCGTAGCTGCGATATCACCGCCCGCGTCGTCATCGGCGGCAGTGTGATCACTGGCAATGGAGATCATCTCATCCAAGGTCAGTTTATTGGCGTTAGCCAAACATGTAAGCTTATGCCTCAGCAATCCTCCTCTCTGCAGTCCACCAATAAAGGCGTACATGGCGGTGGTGTGATCGACGTTTCGCACTCGTTCCTCGCATGCCAACCATCGTGTGAGGAAGTTTCTTGAGGTTTCTCCCTTCTTCCGGATACAAGCTTGTAAGTCGCTTGTCGTGGCGGGTCTTTTGTAGGTGCCCCCGAAGTGTTTCTCAAAAGCGGTCTTCGGGTCGAACCAGACAAAAGATGGAGTTCTTCTCGAGGTCGCCGAGCCGGATCCGGCTGGTCCTACAAGGTACAACCGGAGCATGCGGCGAGCGATGTTAGGGGTTCCTCCGGCGAAGGTTACTCGCATTGTAGTAGTCCTCAATCCAGGTATCCGGCCTTTCAGTGCCATCATAATGCTTCAGATTTCCGGGTAGCTTGAGGGAGCTCCTTGGCTTTGGTTCCTCTCAAATCATTCTGCCAAAGCACTTCGGACCAATGTAGTCAGTTCTGTACTCGTTAAGGCGGTCCCGTGCGTCGCGTGAGCCGTGGGGGGACTTTGAGCGAGAGCGAGATCTCCGGCCATTGCCTCCGTCTCCACCTCCGCCGCCACCGCTAGGTGGTGGTGAGGGAGACCTGCGAGGTGGGCGGTCTGACTTCTTGCTTCCGCCATCCGAATCTCCGCGACCTTCCCGGTGCCGACTCCGGCTCCCGTGGCTGCCTTCGCCTTGGCGCCGGCTGCCCCGGTTATGCCGGCGGGGCTCCGGGTCACGGCTCCGACGAGGCTCGGGTCGCGGCTCCTACGAGGTTCGGGATCGCGGTTCCGGCGAGGTTCTCGGGCCCCGGTCTTCATTCCGACTCCTCCCGGGCTCGGGCTCACGAACATTGTTCCGGTTCCGGCGAGGTTCCGGCGAGCGCTCCTCGTTTCTCGTTTCTTGGCAGCACGTTGTCGCGGATAACAATTGCACCGTGCCCTATGGGCCTGGTGTTTCCGGCTGGACTACGGCGGCGAGGGGGTCGCGGGTAACCGTTGGGCGGAGGAGAGGGGTTGCGGTATCTGTCTCGTCCGGAGTACATCGCATCCTTTCCCTTTCTTGGATCCGACGGAGGCGTCTGTGATGGGACGGGAATCGGATTTGGGTGTTCCCTGGCCCTCCTTCTGCGCTCTGAGGATCCGGTGTGTGATTCATCATCGGGATGCCGATCGGCGTGGGCGTCCTTCTGCGCGGTGGATACACGGCTATCCGGATTGGATTCCAACTCGCGCGAAGTATCTGCCTTGCTCTGCTGCTGCATTGCCGAAGCGACAAGCGTGCGGAGATGGTTGATATCAACTTCTTCGTCTTTCTTCTTCAGCAATTCCGTTGCTTTCAGCATGTTGTCCTTTGGAGTTTCCAGCTGGGCCGGTGAACTCGCGGGCGTGTTGAAGGCTATCCTGCGAGGCGGAATTGCTTCTCCGACAATACGATCAGCCTCTCGCCCGCGCGTAGGTCATCTTTACCTCCCACTCAGCCCTCATGCTCTTGACGTGCTCGAGTGTGTTAGTAATCTCGCGGTCCCGTCCGTCGAAGTTTTCCAGCCCAGGCGGCATGATCTGCCCTTCCTATCTTTAATGCAGCCTTCGGCGTCGGCGAGCCTCTTGGCCGTGGCCAGCATCTCCTTTCTGGCGGTTTCTAGAGCCTCCGGATCCGCGGCGTGGCCCGGAGTTATAGGTGTGTTGAGAACCGCTCGCGCGGCCACCTCTTCTCGCCGACAGGATTTCATCCGAAGGAGAATCCCTTTGGGGTCGCACCCGAGACATTGGGGATCCTTGTTGAGATGGCTCGGATTGGCTAACTTGGTCTCCGGATCCGGTTTGTCCCAGACGCCGCTACCGTTGCGAGAACCTCGCTCGGCTGGGCGGAGTTGACTTCAGGCTGATCGCCGAGACCATACTCCTCCAACTTGCGCACGAAGTCATCGGATTCCATGGACGGAGTGTCTCCGGAAATTGGGCTCGGATTGCCCAAGATCGACTCTTCGACCGGAGCTTCGCTTTCTCCGACGAGCCGAGCCCGATCCGGATCTGCGTTGTTTTCCGGTGCCTCTTCCTCGCTCGGGACCAGCTCCGACTTCATGAGGGGCGGTTCCGGCGGTATGGGCCAAGAAGTGTACGAAGTGACACCTTTGCTTCTCTAACACCTGGGAGACCCAGGCGGATCTGCATTGGTCTTCCACCTTTGTTTCCTGCTCAGGGGCGGATTGGGTGGGCTTTGATTTTTCCAGATCTAAGGCGGAATCTTCGCTAGGAAGTTCCAGCGTCTCAGATCGGATCTTCGCGACCGCGTCCTGCTCAGCGGCGGTCGCGTCAGCGCTACTTACCAGTGGGTTTCCGTCGGAATCGACGGTTTCCCCGATGAAGATGTGTATGCCGCCAACTGGGACGATGGAGAGCTTGACGGGGTCGGTTTTAGCCGGAATCCAACACTCATCCGGAGGGACGATCGGCAGATTTCCGGCGTAAAGGACACGCCCCACAGCCGATGGTGTCGTCGTAGCTTCCCATGGCGGAACCCTCCCGGTTCCGGCCTCCAGACGCCGCAGGCCCCACGGTGGGCGCCAACTGTCGTTGCCTAATCGACGGTACCTCGGAGGAGGGATCCTCACGAGGGGGAAAAGAAGTAGGGGCCATAGGGCGGAGTGCACACGGGACGGTGGTACGCGAGTTACCCAGCTTCGGAACACCTGCACGATGACGGGGCCTACCGCTGCTTGTCTGGAATTATCTGGGCGCTTTCGCGTTGTTACAATGAGTTGTGGTTGTGCCTCTAGGGCTCCCGGGATCCGGCTTATAAAGGCGCACGGATCTAGGGTTTACATGGAGAGTCCTAGCCGGATTACAGACAGCCTAACTACAGTACAATATCTTGCCGTGCACGTCACGGATCCGCCTTCCATATACGTCGTACTGGATCCGGCCTGCTGATCCTGGGCTGGACTTCTTCCTTCATGATCAACAGCAACTGGGCCGCCCGATGGGCCACATGCCTCATCACCGTCTGTGGGCCACCCGGGCTTGCCGGATCTAGGCACTGTCGATGGTACACCCATGAAGTATACCCACAACAATGAGCTCATTCCATCGTGTTTGTGCATCGAGCTCCTACGCCGACCATGGGAGAAAATTCCGTCGGTGGGGCGACTCAGAGCTCCCGCTTGGCGTTGCAACTCTCCTCCCTGACGCAATTTCTCGCAGTATTGCTCCTCCTCGACGCGCAGGTCGCCATCTACGCCTAACTCTCTAATCTTGACTTGCCTGGCTCCCAACCTTTCTCATCCACTCGCCATGAGATTAACATGACCTCACTGTCGGGAGAAGCCCTACAGCTCGATGCATTCCCTACGACTTCCGATCTGTGTGTGTTTCCTAGCATATCCCTCGAACGACTTGGTTATGTTCAATTTCTTATGGCAATAAAATAAGAGTCCCTCCTGATTTTGTTATACCTGATATTTGAACATGTGTTTGGATTGTAGCATCTCATGGTTTCTAGTATATTTATGGAATCTTTTTTGTGTTCACTTCATTTCACGGGAAAATTCTATGGCTGGTAAATTATTTGCTTGGATTTCCATGCATATATTAGATATTTCACATACTAATCCACTGATGGCCATGTCACTTATGTTTTTCAGCATATTTGATTAATGGAACCAGGGTTGAAGACTTCCACCAACTGGGTAACAATTGGCGTAATAGAACTAGAGTACAACTACCAATATTTTTTTAAATAGAAGTACTCCCCGGCAATATCAGTCAGTATTCTTCCTTGGTGCATGTTTGTGTATGAAATTAATTCTCTTAAATTTTGTCCGAGGAAATTAATTTTTAGTTCCTCTTTTGTTCCTAGCATGCTACTACTCTAGGGAAATCGGATTGCGTGATGTATAATGGAATTTAGGTGCTCATAGGAGAACTGATTATACAATGATATCCAACCTCATATACCAAGGAATACATTTTATTATGGAAATGAAATGGGAGGCATATTTCTCTTACTACACACTGGTATAAGCAAGGCTATAAGGTATGCAGTCACAACTAGAGGGCATAATAGAATTTAACAGTTTTTTAGTCTTTTTCAAGTTTTAGGATTTATGCAACAAAATAAAGGCAGTCAATGCAAAGTGGACAACCTCGATGATACAAGCACAAAGGAAAACATGTGAAACAAGTAACACGGAGAACAAGGTTAGAGGAACGAGATAGCCGTTGAGGAGACACGAGACGCAAAGAGTTGTTTCCTGTAGTTCCTTACTTATCAAGGGAAGTATGTCTACATTGGAGAGGTGTGGTGCCACAAAGACCTCGCCATCTTCTTGGTGAACCCGCCACAAAGGCCAAGTCCACTTCTCCACTAAGCGATGCCGGTTGAGGTGGGTACCAAACCTTCACAAGGTTGGGGCATAACTCCACAACTCAATTGGATGCTCCCAACAACACCTTCAAGCTCGTACAACACCAAGCAAGCTCTCAAGATGCTCTCTTCATAAGGTTCTCCACAATTGAGACCTAGGGTTACAAGGTCCACAATGAAATCAAGAGGAAATTCAAATTCGGTTTGTCAAAAGATAGATTGGGTCCTCTTCTTTGATTTCCCAAAGATAGGGTTATTTGGTTGGCTAGAGAGGGAGAACCACCACCTTCAAACTTTGAAGTAATGGAAGAGAGAGAAAATCCATGACTTGTCCCTTGAGGAAGAAGGGATGGTTATTTTTAGCCTTCCTGAGGTTTCTGTCGTTGCACATTAGCAGGGTTGGATATTCCGGGGTAAGTTGGCCCAGAATTATGAGGGGGTTATCAGCTGCCACCTGAAGGGTCGGAAATTCCGCCCCATCATTTCGTCAAGGCCATACCACACTAGCCAGTTTGGCCCGACCATCGGCTAATATGCATGGGCTGGTGATGGTTGCAAGTAGACAGATCAATTGTAGCTAGTTTCAAAATAAGAGTATTGAACCACGAGGAGCTTCTAGTCAAGGTCTTAATGTCCCTTGTTGCTATTTATCTAAGTTTATTTAAAATTTGTCTTAAATCCCAAGTGAGGTTTTAGTTTTGAATAAGTGTGTGGTTTGGTTTTCATTAAGGCTAAGATATTCTCGGGGGTTGTTAGTTCCACCACTAGCATTAATTAAGAACACAAATTAGATAATCTATATCTTTGTTCTTGTTGTGTGTGGGAAAGGCTCGATAATGAGATGCGGGTTTGATAACGCATCTCTAAATAACCACCGCAATGACCTTCAGCAACCCACCTATTTATCCATCACAATTAAGGGATTCCCCCATGGTTATTTGTGAAAGCATAGTGAGTCTTTTTTATCCCATCCTTCCATACAATAGTGCACCAATCACGGTATGTCACTTTTCGTCGTATGCACTATCATACTCTAAAGGTAGTTTCCTCTCATGACCAAAGGAAAATATTACATAGTCGACTTCATGTAATATCACGAAATACTAACACACAATCATAGTATATAGCCATAAATCATCTTTATTCATATCAAAATATTACTAGGGTTTATCCATCTCCCCCAAGAACGAGGTAAACTACTCACACATGGAATCAATCAAGAACATCATCATAATCTTGCGGATGCAATAAGGATAGAGATGCAAATTCAAGTAAAAAATCAACAGTGTCAATGGAGATTACAACCGAATGAAATGAAAGGGATGTAGATGGTGATGGTGCAGCGGTTGATGATGAAGGGGATGATGCCTTGTCCTCCTAATGATCCGGATAGAAACTTGGATGATGCTTCCTCTTGTTCCTCCCTGAGATCTCTTCTGGGACGGTGTTCTGGTGTTTCTGGCGGCTGGGGGTATCTGATCTCAGATTCGTCTACGAGAGATGAAACTATTTGACAAGGCGGTTCTCCTGACATGTAGTACGGACGGACGGTACGGGCGGGGTCCCATGTACCGTTGTCCGCTAAACTCTTTGGAGCTTCTCCTCACATTCTCCTTTGGCCTAGGTGCGTGGTTTAGTGCTTAGATGATTTTTATCACGTCAAAATAACATAAAAAATGATAGATTTTGTTGATAATTCATCATTGCCTTAATATTCCAAGATCCTGCCGAAACAAGCAGAAAAGGTGCGCGGGAGAGTAGTAAAATACCAAAATCCTATCATTGCACAAGGTTATTTATATGAAATAAATAAGTAAAAACACTCTAAAAATGCACTCATCAGCTGGTCGGACCATTCTGGCATATTTTCTATCCAAATATATGAGAGAGGGGGTCCTTGGTCGGAATGGGCTGGAACAGGGTCAGACCACTCCAGCCAGGCTAGGTTGGAGGTTCCAGTCTAACCAGGTCAAAGTATCCGACCCGGCCGAAGTATTTGCCCCTGTGGAGGCCAGAAATTCCCCCCGTGGAGACCATGTGACAGACAAAATTCTGAGGCTCTGTCTTCAGCATTACTCTGAGAGGCACACAGAAATCTGAAAACCTACACACTAACACCTATTTTACTAAGTTTTTCGATGTCAATCTTCTAGCTTTTGGTAGGTCGTAGGCCATTTTGTGTTTCTTCGGATAATCCTACACATCAGGACACGGTAAAATTCTTCTTGTGTTGTCAAAGAACACACACAACTAAGCAGAGTAGATACTTTGCTCTTTCAATCTCTTCCTTTTTTGGTTTTTGATGACAACACAAGAATTTGCGATTCACAAAAAAAAAATGATAAGAACAACACGATTTGCAAAATAAAGACGAAGTTCCCCCTAGCTAGATGTGTGCACATTCGTGATTTGCATTTGAATATAAATGTACTACACTCTAGGATCAACACCCCCTCCCCTATTTTACAAACCAACAACATGTACAAGATAATTAGAGGATATAACATAGGGATCATATCTTGCACAACAAGAAGACATAGCATAAGGTGAAGAGTTTGGGTAGGGAGCTTACATGCCATAGCCATATGAATTCCCAAACTCAACAATATGAATGCCAATACCAATATGTCTCTAGAACGAGGATAGATAGATATAACAAAGAATAACCATCATCACATAGGAATGTACCATAGAGTTCACCACCACTACTTACAAGACATTTTCCAAGAATAATATGAAGTTGCAAACCAAACAAAGTTCATTTTAAATAACTAGGAATAAGAGGGCTCTAGAGCAAGAAGAGCAAAAAAGGCAAAGCAAGGTTTGGTGCCCGGCCCATGCAAATCCCGGGTACAACCTAATAGAGCTACCTCTCCACATTGGCATCAAAACGCCAAAAAGGGGGAAGAGCATGATACCCGCCATAAGGGATCACTCCTCTTCTTCTTCATAGAGAGGGTCGGGGATACGTAGGGAGGATGTGACTACTTCTTCCCAAATGGAGTGACTGGACTTGTACTCGTTTGAAGAAGTAAGATTTTCTTTGGATCCACTAGCCAAGGGAATGCCCATCTTCCTCATCATGTCCTTTTGGTTGTTCCTCATGATTTTGTTCTTGCAATAAGGATTGTAGTTTTGAGTTTGAATATCATGCACAAGCAAAACACTGTCTTCACTTTTTTTCCTTCCAAGTGACCTTGTCAAACTCTCTTGACTTGAGCACAGTCTCTTCACAACCCGAAGCTTCTTCCACCACTACACGCTTGGAGTTGGTGGTGTGATAGATTTTTCATCAACACTCAAAGGACGTGAGATGGCAAAAGGTTTGTGCTCAAATGTGGCATAGTTGTTGGCGAGGGTAAAATAGCATCCTCAATGAGCAGCTGAATGTAGGGACCATAGAAACAACACTTCTTATCAAGCACACAAAGAGTCATCTCTTGTTAGATATAATCCATGATGTCAAGTGGCTTGTTCCTCTCAATGTAGTATAGTGCACTAGTCAACCAACTCCGAACAACACCTTTGTCTCCTTGCTTGAGGGAGAGAGTGTGGCGAAGTATCTTGTTACATGTGTGATACTTTTCGTTCATATGCACGATGTCGAGAGCATATAATTCACCATATTCAGGTGGATAAGCAACATAGAGTTCTGGGTTATGACGATATGCATGCTTGGGAGCATGGATTCGGCGAAAGTTGGCATTGCAAGGATCCCTCAAAGGGTAACCCAAAAGCGCTCTAAAATCAGGTAGAGTCTAGGGATGGAATTATCCCTTTTCATCATGGTGGTGACGGTGATGATGTTGATGTACGCGGAGGAGCAACCGGGGGAGATTCTGACAGCGTTTCTCCCTTCAATCTTCGCAATAACTTCTCAATTTTTGCATTTCTCTGTTTTGCGGCCGCCCATCTGTGACTTCGTGATATCATGACTATATATAGTCAGTTTTATATAAAGATGAGTCATTGGGCCACATAACCAAGGCAAAAGGGACTTGAGGCTCTAGAACCTTTCTATGACGTGGCCATAAGACGGGGACGCGACGTGGAGGGCTTTTTGGCACTCCCTTGGCCTTTTGCTTCTCTCTTTTAGCTCAGCCTCTTGTATTTCCCTAAGAAATGGAGTGGCAATTTTTTTGGTTCCATTTGGCATCCAGAAGGTTCTAGTAACTAAAAAATACACAAAAGAACAACCTATCCCGCAACTAAAAAAATGAAAGGGTACTTTGTGTAAAATTCCCCAAAATCAATGTAAAACATGTAAGGAACCTCATATATCATGTAAATATTATGTAATATCATGGAATAAACACCAAAGTTCATTGATACATTTTACATGTATCAACAATCAATTACAAATCTTATGTTAACAGTAACTCTTTAATTTCATGTTTATGTTTGGATTCTTTTAGGATAATTTTTCAAATTTATCGCACATTGCCAATCACTTCAATTTTCTATGTGCAGTAGCTTCATCTCGTTGTTCTCCACAATTCTCGTGATGTAAGTTTTAGTTTTGATATTCATACACGAATGGGAGATTGATACGTCTCCGACGTATCGATAATTTCTTATGTTCCATGCCACATTATTGATGATATCTACATGTTTTATGCACACTTTATGTCATATTCGTGCATTTTCTGGAACTAACCTATTAACAAGATGCCGAAGAGCCGGTTGATGTTTTCTCGTTGTTTTTGGTTTCAGAAATCCTAGTAACGAAATATTCTCGGAATTGGACGAAATCAACGCCCGGGGTCCTATTTTGCCACGAAGCTTCCGGAAGACCGAAGAGGAGTCGAAGTGGGGCCACGAGGCGCCGCCACCATAGGGCGGCGCGGCCCGGGCCCCGGCCGCGCCGACCTATGGTGTGGGGCCCTCGTGTGGCCCCCCACATTGCCCTTCTCGCCTACTTAAAGCCTCCGTCGCGAAAACCCCGATCGCGAGAGCCACGATACGGAAAACCTTCCGAGACGCCGCCGCCGCCAATCCCATCTCGGGGGATTCCGGAGATCTCCTCCGGCACCCTGCCGGAGAGGGGATTCATCTCCCGGAGGACTCTTCACCGCCATGGTCGCCTCCGGAGTGATGAGTGAGTAGTTCACCCTGGACTATGGGTCCATAGCAGTAGCTAGATGGTTGTCTTCTCCTCATTGTGCTTCATTGTTGGATCTTGTGAGCTGCCTAACATGATCAAGATCATCTATCTGTAATTCTATATGTTGTGTTTGTCGGGATCCGATGGATAGAGAATACCATGTTATGTTAATTATCAAGTTATTACCTATGTGTTGTTTATGATCTTGCATGCTCTCCGTTATTAGTAGAGGCTCGGCCAAGTTTTTGCTCTTAACTCCAAGAGGGAGTATTTATGCTCGATAGTGGGTTCATGCCTCCATTGATATCTGGGACGATGATGGAAAGTTCTAAGGTTGTGGATTGCTGTTGCCACTAGGGATAAAACATTGATGCTATGTCTAAGGATGTAGTTGTTGATTACATTGCGCACCATACTTAATGCAATTGTCGGTTGCTTTGCAACTTAATACTGGAAGGGGTTCGGATGATAACCTGAAGGTGGACTTTTTAGGCATAGATGCGAGTTGGATGGCGGTCTATGTACTTTGTCGTAATGCCCAATTAAATCTCATCTGTACTTATCATGACATGTATGTGCATTGTTATGCCCTCTCTATTTGTCAATTGCCCGACCGTAATTTGTTCACCCAACATGCTTTTATCTTATGGGAGAGACACCTCTAGTGAACTGTGGACCCCGGTCCATTCTTTTATACTCGAAATACAAATCTGCTCGCAATACTTGTTCTTTACTCGTTTTCTTGCAAACAATCATCTTCCACACAATACGGTTAACCCTTTGTTACTAGCAAGCCGGTGAGATTGACAACCTCACCTGTTTCGTTGGGGCAAAGTACTTTGGTTGTGTTGTGCAGGTTCCACGTTGGCGCCGGAATCTTCGGTGTTGCGCCGCACTACATCCGCCGCCATCAACCTTCAACGTGCTTCTTGACTCCTACTGGTTCGATTAAACCTTGGTTTCTTACTTAGGGAAACTTGCCGCTGTGCGCATCACACCTTCCTCTTGGGGTTCCCAACGGACGTGTCAATTACACGCATCAGAGATGAGCTCCTAATCTACCATGTCTGAGTATGTACGCTCTACGTGTAGTATCTATGTGTGATGCTTCTTTCACCGTGCATCTCACTTTCCGGTTGTTACATTTTCTTGGCCAATCTAAATATCCTGCATTTCGTGACGAGGTCTACACAAAAATACCCACATGGATAATGTAATTTCATTCCCACAATTGATTCCTAGTTCCATGTGGCAGGCCTAAGGCCATCCCAATCATGTTTAGACCATATTTACACCAATTTATCCAAATTTATGGAACCGATTGATTCAATTTCCCCTTGAGCAAGAGTTTCATCTTGTTGTTTTTTCACAACTCTCATATTGTAAGTTTTTTTATTTCAAGGCTCGTAAACAAAGTGGTCGTGTGTCATTTTCAAGTGTTGTGGGGAGGTATGTATACCATGTTGAGAAGAAGAGAGAACAACATCACAGTAACAAGATACACAAATATTGCATCGCTTAAGCTCATGCATGCAACGAGACACCAAACTCCCATTTCTACTGCCATGCAAGGAAATGGGGTGCATGCAATCAAAAGAGATGCACAACATTGATTTTTGACACTTTTTTCGTCTAATCCTAGTGAGTTTGCCATGGGTTGCTAAATTGGATGCAGGTAAAGCTGGCCATATGGGTCGTCTTTGCGGGTCGGCTCGAGTGCATATTTTTTGTGAGGCACAATCATGACATGACTCTAGCCTAAAATGGTTGGGATGGCCTTAGGCCTGCCACATGCTAAGGACAAACACGGGAGTGGGCCCTTAAGGATGGACACAACACATGCCCGACACGACCTGATGATACGCGTGAAGCACACGTCCGTTGGGAACCCCAAGAGGAAGATGTGATGCGTACAGCAGCAAGTTTTCCCTCAGTAAGAAACCAAGGTTATCGAACCAGTAGGAGTCAAGGAATACGTGAAGGTTGTTGGTGGCGGAGT
>NC_061511.1:183370624-183415266 GCF_022539505.1 Lolium rigidum | reverse complement strand
CGTCCGGGCCACCATACGCGACGTTTTGGCCGCTTTCGTCGGGCTAGGTGGCCTCAAAAACGAGAAAAAAAAAGTTTTGACATGCACCACGGAGGGACCAAAATCGTCGGCCATGGTACACCAGCAACCACGGCGCGACTTCAACTTCGTCGGCCATGGCAACTTTTCTTGTAGTGAGTATTAAGTTGCAAACAACAGACAATTGCATTAAGTATGGTGCGTAATGTAATCAACACAAATATCCTTAGACAAAGCATTGATGTTTTATCCCTAGTGGCAACAGCACATCCACAACCTTAGAACTTTCTTCACTATCCCGGACTCAATGGAGGCATGAACCCACTATCGAGCATAATTACTCCCTCTTGGAGTTACAAGTATCAACTTGGCCGCAGCCTCTACTAGCAACGGAGAGCATGCAAGAACATAAACAACATATATGATAGATTGATAATCAACTTGACATAGTATTCAATATTCATCGGATCCTAACAAACACAACATGTAGCATTACAAATAGATGATCTTGATCATGATAGGCAGCTCACAAGATCTAACATGATAGCACAATGAGGAGAAGACAACCATCTAGCTATCGCTATGGACCCATAGTCCAGGGGTGAACTACTCACACATCGATCCGGAGGCGATCATGGCGATGAAGAGACCTCCGGGAGATGATTCCCCTCCCCGGCAGGGTGCCGGAGGCGATCTCCTGAATCCCCCGAGATGGGATTAGCGGCGGCGGCGTCTCTGGAAGGTTTATCGTATCGTGGCTCTCGGTACTGTGGGTTTTGCGACGAAGGCTTTAAGTAGGCGGAAGGGTAGGTTTAGGGGCGACGCGAGGGCCCCACATGCCAGGGCCGCGCGGCCAAGGCCTGGGCCGCGCCGCCCTGTTGTGTTGGCGCCTCGTCGCCCCACTTCGTTTCCCTTTCGGTCTTCTGGAAGCTTCGTGGAAAAATAAGACCCTGGGCGTTGATTTCGTCCAATTCCGAGAATATTTCCTTTGTAGGATTTCTGAAACCAAAAACATCAGAAAACAACAACTAGCTCTTCGGCATCTCGTCAATAGGTTAGTGCCGAAAAATGCATAATAATGACATATAATTTGTATAAAACATGTGAGTGCCATCATAAAAGTAGCATGGAACATACGAAATTATGGATACGTTTGAGACGTATCAGATATCTCTGACCTCTACCTCCCTGAGTTCGATAAACCTTGGGTGATCCACTTAAGGGAAACTTGCTGTTGTTCTACAAACCTCTGCTCTTGGAGGCCCAACAGTGTCTACAGAAATTGAAGCGTGCGTAGACATCAATGCTCTCCGTTGCTAGTAGAGGCTCTGGCCAAGTTGATACTTGTAACTCCAAGAGGGAGTATTTATGCTCGATAGTGGGTTCATGCCTCCATTGAATCTGGGATAGTGACAGAAAGTTCTAAGGTTGTGGATGTGCTGTTGCCACTAGGGATAAAACATCAATGCTTTGTCTAAGGATATTTGTGTTTATTACATTACGCACAACACTTAATGCAATTGTCTGTTTTTGCAACTTAATACTGGAAGGGGTGCGGATGCTAACCCGAAGGTGGACTTTTTAGGCATAGATGCATGCTGGATAGCGGTCCATGTTCTTTGTCGTAATGCCCTAAGTAAATCTCATAGTAGTCATCATGATATGTATATGCATCTCTATTTGTCAATTGCCCAACTGTAATTTGTTCACCCAACATGCTATTTATCTTATTGGAGAGACACCACTAGTGAACTGTGGACCCCGGTCCATTCTTTTACATCTTAAATACAACCTACTGCAATCATTGTTCTCTGTTGTTCTTTGCAAACAAACATCATTCTCCACACCATACGTTTAATCATTTGTTTACAGCAAGCCGGTGAGATTGACAACCTCACTGTTAAGTTGGGGCAAAGTATTTTGATTGTGTTGTGCAGGTTCCACGTTGGCACCGGAATCCCTGGTGTTGCGCCACACTACACTCCTTCACCAACAACCTTCACGTTGCCTTCATCTCCTACTGGTTCGATAACCTTGGTTTCTTACTGAGGAAACTTGCTGCTGTACGCATCATACCTTCCTCTTGGGGTTCCCAACGGACGTGTGCTTTACCGTCACAAGCATAAGGCAACACCTCAGGCAAAAGGCAGTAGACTTAAAGATGTCATCATCGTTGCTCTCTCGCTGGTGATCGTCAAGTTCATGGTGTACTAGTAAGTAGTGTGTATGATCGGATGTAGCTATGTGGCAAGACATGTTGGTAACCTCATGAAAATGTTATGCAAGGTGACCATAAGGACCCTCATGTGGGTAACCAAACATTTTCGTTTGCACTACAAGGGTCAAAATGAAGTTGCACATGCAACCAACGAAGTGGGGAAAGTTTCCCAACCCATGCGAGCAAAACACATGCATGCCACCAAATGGGCTGCATAACTTGGTTGAGTGTCTGTTTCTACCTGGCAGTTCCCGCTCCAGCACTGTCCAACTAGGCCAAGAAATTGTTGCAGCCTACCAAACATGTTTGCCGTTTCTAGCCAGGTTAGCGCCTGCTTCTGCTCCACATCACCGCCTTGGCATGTACCCGGTTGTTGATGGTAGGGGCGACGATGAGGCGTGCTGGAGGCAGAAGCGCTCACCTCCGGCGTTTGGAGATCGTTTTGTGCTAAAAGAACTTATTATGTAATTTTATGGGAGAATAAAATTTTCATTTAGAGGCGGAAATCCACATTTGAACATGGGAGCATATGCTCCTGCTACACAGAAAAAACTTTTGAAAATGTCAAAAAAATATAAACAAAATTTTGGTGTGTATATGTCGACATTATATGTGTGCGTGCCAAATTTCACGAAAAAGTTACAATTTTTATGTCCTTTGTAAAAAAGATAAAGAAATGTCTCGTGAAAAGTCCTTTTTAAGAACCAAACTTTATCTATTTGCACACGACACACAAAGTGTCGGTTTTCCGCGAAAAGACTTTCTAAGCACATATGATGTTGAGATGTATACGTCAATTTTTTGTTTGGAATTTTTAAGCATATTTTATCTTTTTTTTAATTATTACGGAGTATCCTACTATCTAGAAGGTGATCCTACCCAAGTTTTCTCCCTCTTTTGTGTTTTCTTTGGTCGGTGAGATCGGGGCGCCACGCGTGCAGTGCCTACCGTGGGCTTGATCCCTATCGTGTCAGTATCTCACAAGGTCACCGCTTACGGACGTTTCTGGCGATGGTCACGTCCTCCGATTATTTCTCCTGTGCTCCCAGTCGACTACCCCGTCCTGGCGTGGCCGCGGCCTCCGAGGGTTTCCCGGCCGACCGCCGCGAGCTGCGGTGGCACCTGCCCTGCCGCCCTTTTGGATGCGAACCTGGTCCCGCCTGGGCACGTCCCAGTCGCACGCGGGCGGCTCTTTCTCTGTTTATCTGTCTCTAACCTGCTCACTCTGACGAGGACGGCGCTGCGGCTGACGAGGCAAAGAGGGAGAGTCATGGAGGGGGTGGCCAAGCACAAGATCTCCGAGGTGCTTGGCCTGAACAAGCTCGGAGGACGCAAGTACTACGCCGGTGATGTCGACGAGGAAGAGGCCGCATGCAAGAGCACACGGCCTCCGGTGCGCTCACGCTCGTCGCGGTATTTCTTTTTCGTTTGCCGAGCCTTAGTATGCTAACCCTCGCCGTTTGATCAGTCATGTGGACTGCAGGGACGGCAAGGCAGACGACCAGTAAGGCCGGGGACGGCAAGGAGGCGGCAGAGCAGGGAACGGTGAACGGAGGCGAGCGGAGCAGGACAAGCACACGTCCAAGGAGTACTAGGCATTGGATTTCAGGTGCTGGTAGCGTGAATCTTTTTATGTCAGTACATGTAGGCATGTGATTTTTGCGCATGTTTCTGCACTCTTAATTGTCTGCCATGACTGTATTGGAGGTTCATCCTTTGCTAAAAATGAAATTCAGAACTTCATCACACACTGGCGTAGTGCTGCGGCTGTGAACTTTTAGCTGTCCAGACTTCAGATACATGTTCTCCACTCAAGTGAATATCTTTCAAATATTGAGGGTTCCTAGAGATTCATGGTAGAGTATTCTTTATAGGCAAACATAGAAGATTGGCCAGTTGCATTTTCCTTTGTATTGTGTGCCTACTACTTCCATACGTACAATGTTTTCTCAGTCCTCAGAAACCAATTTGTGGCTTCCTGAAGGTGGGTGTTCAGAGGGTGAGGCCATGTCACCAAGGAGGAGCCCGACATCACAAACTAGAGGTACGGGTCGAGGATGAGCACATTGATTTCAACCCCTTTCGTGTCCCTGCTACTTCACTACTCTGCGATTCTGATAAGAAGTTACAATATAGCTATATTTTACTTCACTACTTTTTCAATAGTCAGATATTATCATCTCTCCTATCTTATTCTCTGAACTATTGACAGATGGCACTCAATTTTTGTTTGTTATTTCCGTCGACCTTCTTCAGTTAGTATGCCTGATTGGTGTTACTTTTTTTTACAAATTTATGCTTAACTGACAAACGTGATATATTCATGAACTTGTCAGAAGGTAGGAAATATGCATGGGTAGATCTATTGATCTTCCTGAGTTACGGTTTGATTTGTAGGAGAAATTTTTCTATTGTGGTGCAACTATTCTCAGTGGTGTTATACAAGTATGTTTGCATCTGGCGAGACTAGCAATATATTGACTGATTATCTAATGAAAAAAATACTACTTTAGTTATTCTTTCTAGCTTTAGTAAAATTTATCCCATCTCCAATCCTTGTTTCTTGATGGATGGTTTTTCAGGGATAATTGCAGGTTGATATGAAACTTTATAACTTTTTTGTGCACTGAAGGGCATCTAAAATTATCAGAGAAGACAAGACTTTGTCCTGTATTTGGCGCAGTGCCCTTTGGCGTAACAACTCAGAACCAATTAATTCCCAAAAAACTGATCTAACCATGGATTGATTGTGCAATGTAAGGTACCTTTATTTTCCGCAGCATCCTTTTGGATTATTTATATTTTAGCATCTCAGTTCAATGCTTAGTGCATACACCTATACTTTTTATTGCATTTTACTTGATGCTTTAAATTCAAATAAGATCAAAATATCAATGTTATAGTGTTGTCTAGGGTTTATCTTCCTTTCCCTAGTATAGCTTCTTACAGTTGGTCACTATGATGGTGTCTCTATTATTATTTTATACTGTTCGATGAAATAAGCATGGGTGCTAAAATGTTTGTCCTGATCAAATGCTTGCATTATTGAACAAATGTGGAAACAAAGCTATTGGGCCATAGGAAGACATAGCATTGGTCGTACCTGTGAAATAACACGTATTTGGTCTACTCGGATAGATCCGAGATTCTCGTTTATTGCTATATATAGAAGGCTTGTCGTTGCCTATTCGACGGTACTCCAGAGGAGGGATCCTCATGGAGGGGAGAAGAAGTAGGGGTCATAGGGCGGAGAGTCCTCAGGACGGTGGTACGCGATTTACCCAGTTTCGGACCACCTGCACGATGGCAAGGCCTACTGCTGCTTGTCTGGAATTATCTGGGCGCTTTCGCGTTGTTACAATGAGTTGTGGTTGTACCTCTAGGGCTCTCGGGATCCGGCTTATAAAGGCGCACGGATCTAGGGTTTACACGGAGAGTCCTAGCCGGAATACAAGTCGCCTAACTACGGTACAATATCTTACCGTGTACATCAAGGATCCGCCTTCCTCTAAGAACGTGCTGGATCCGGATACTTCATGGGCCTTCACGGATCCGGCCTCCTTCGTAGGTCGGTTGGGATCCGGCTTCCTGTTCCTAGGCTGGACTTCATCCTTCAGGATCTACAGCAACTGGGCCGCCCGATGGGCCACATGCCACATCACCATCTGTGGGCCACCCGAGCTTGCCGGATCTAGGCCATGCCGTTGATATACCCATAAAGTATACCCACAACAAGGCTTTACAAGGAAGTCGTGATCGCCACGATTACAGAGACATAACCTGATACGTTACAATATCGTATGTCTAACACCCTCCCTTAATCACAACCTACTAGATTGAGATTATGCTTAAATTCTTCAAAGCTACGAACAGGCAGGGGCTTTGTAAAGCCATCAGCAACTTGATCCTTAGAATTCGAACCTCTAACTGTTTCTTCATCACTCGTTCTCTGACAAAGTGAAAGTCTATCTCAATGTGTTTTGCTCTTGCATGAAACACAGGGTTTGCTGACAGATATGTGGCTCCCATATTATCACACCACAAACATGGGGACTGAGACAGTTTTACTCCAAGCTCCTTAAGTAAGGACTGCACCCAAATAATTTCAGCTGTAGCATTAGCTACTGATTTGTACTCTGCCTCTGTACTAGACCTAGAAACTGTGTCTTGCTTCTTTGCGCTCCAAGAGATCAAATTTGGTCCAAAGAATACTGCAAAACCTCTTGTGGATCTGCGGTCATCTAAACAACTAGCCCAGTCTGCATCAGAGAAAGCACTGACCAATGTAGATGTAGACTTCATAAATGTGATCCCAAGTCCAATGGTGTGCTTAACATATCTCATAATGCGCTTAGCAGTAGTCAAGTGCAGAGTGGTAGGAGCATGCAAATACTAACACACTTTATTGACAGCATAAGCAATGTCAGGTCTAGTGAGAGTAAGATATTGCAGAGCACCTACCATGCTTCTATACTTAGTACTGTCATCAGGACTCAGTGGTTCTCCCTCATGAGCTGTAATCTTTTCTGAGGACGAAAGAGATGTAGGTGAGCCTTTACAATCTGTCATACCAACACGACCAAGAACATCTTGAGCATACTTTGTTTGACTTAGCACCAACCGGCCTCCATGCCAAGGAAGTAGTGTAGATCACCTAAATCTTTACTCAAATCCTTTAGAAGCGCATTAGTTGCAGCTTGATAAGAGCTAGCAACTATAATATCATCAACATAGATAAGCATAAAGATAGTGACATATGACTTGTGATAAATGAACAGGGATGTATCAGATTTTGAAGCAACAAAGCCAAGAGAGACAAGTTGAGAACTCAACCGAGAGTACCATGCTCGAGGTGCCTGTTTGAGTCCATAGAGTGCTTTATCAAGCTTGCAAATATAATTTGGCGTGTGTTGATTTTCATACCCAGGTGGTTGTCTCATGTAGACCTCCTCTTCCAGAACACCATGTAAAAACGCGTTCTTGACATCTAACTGTCGCAAACTCCATCCCCTGGAAACAGAAACTGACAACACAAGTCGAATAGTAGCAATTTTAACGACTGGACTGAAGGTATCCTCATAATCTATACCATAACGCTGCTTGAATCCTTTAGCTACCAATCTAGCCTTGTACCTGTCAATAGAACCATCTGACTTCCTCTTGACTTTATAAACCCAGCGACAATCAATAACATTTGTACCATGTCGTGGTGGAACCAGTCTCCAGGTTTTATTCACCATAAGAGCATCATATTCAGCATCCATAGCCTCCTTCCAATTTGTGTTTGCAAGAGCATCATCAAGAGATGCGGGTTCTTCTATAGATGCCGATAAAATCCATCGAACAGTACCATGTTTGTATTCCTTAGGCTTAACAATACCTTTTGAGGCGCGTGTACTTGGGCGATTTTGATTTTGAGGCTGAGCTTGAGTTGGAGGAGGCTGCACAGAACGCTGCACAAAATTTCGCACAGAGGTGCTGGATGCAGAAGATCCGGATGCTGAGTCAGCATCTGACGAGGCAGACTGTTGCCCACCCATGCTGCCAGAACCTGCGCTGGGAGAAGCAGAGCCGGGCACAGGAGATCCAGAGGCCTGCGGTGTGGCCTGCTGTGCGGCAGAGGAGCGCGCGGGGCTGGGCGCAGGCGCAGAGGATCCACGCCGAGCGGAAGATGCCGCGCGGGGCGACGCAGCAGGCGTGGACGCGTCACGCGCGTCGGAGACAGAAGGGGACTGCAGGTCTGTCCCTGCTCTGGCTGGCGATCCCAAGGCGGATTCCTTTCGCGATCCCGAGGGAGATCCTGGCAGGGAATCTACTCTGTGTTCTGTGTTGTTGGACTGTTCTGAGCTGCTGTTTTCAGTATTTTAAGCACTGTTTTGAGCAGAATTTTCACCAGATTGCACCATTCTGCGCACAGAAACCTGCGGAGCAACATACACAGGACTAGAAGCAGGATTAGTAGGAACATTAGTCATGTGTGTGTGTCAATAAATGCGTCCTCTTGTTCATGATTAAGAAGTGTAGGTGGAAGTAAAAGAATTTCTTGTCGAAGAAGAGCACCGGCGTTAGGATTAAGGGACTGAAAAGGAAACACAGCCTCATCAAACACAACATCACGAGAGATGTAGACACGTCCAGTAGAAACTTCGAGACACTTTACTCCCTTGTGGCGAGGACTATAACCAAGAAACACACACTGGGTGGAGCGGAAAGCTAGCTTGCGTTTGTTGTATGGACGGAGATTGGATCAACATGCGCACCCAAAGACAGGCAAAGAAGAGTAATCAGGTTTGGTGTTTAGTAGACGATGTACAGGGGTGTCATTATTGATAGTTCTACTAGGAAGCATGTTGATGAGATATGTGGCAGTGAGAAAAGCCTCGTCCCAAAATTTGAGAGGCATATGAGCATGTGCAAGAAGGGCAAGTCCTACTTCAACTATATGGCGATGCTTACGCTCTGCGGAGCCATTTTGTTGATGTGCATATGGACAAGAGACATGATGAGCAATGCCTTGTTTTTGAAAGAAGGCATTAAGCTTGACATATTCACCACCCCAATCAGACTGAACTGTAAGAATTTTTCGATCAAGTTTTCGCTCAATTTTTGGAAATTGACAAAGGCATTGAACACATCAGACTTATTTTTCAGCAAATATATCCAAGTAAATTTACTATAATCATCGATAAATCTTACATAATAGTCATGTCGACCAACAGAAGTAGTAGCAGGACCCCATACATCAGAAAAGACTAATTGTAGGGGAGTTGTGGACACACTGGTGGACACAGGATAAGGAAGTTGATGGCTCTTAGCTCGTTGACATGAATCACATATAGAATCAATGGACTCCCTAATACATGCTAATTTATTTTTGCTAATGATTTGACTAACAATAGTAGACGAAGGATGACCAAGACGACTATGCCACTTTGCTTGAGAGGGCTTGGCGGTGACAAACGCATACTTCTGCAAACGCATACTTCTGAGACTGGGAAGATGACACCAAGGAGGATATAAGAGGATAAAGGCCACCAACACATCTCCCTCTATGAATTGTTTTCCCCGTGACCTGATTCTTGATCAAAAAATAGAAGGGGTGAAATTCTATGAATACCCTATTATCATATGTAAAACGATGAACGGAGAAAAGATTTTTGGAGGCATTGGGCACACGAAGAATATTACGAAGATGAAAATCTTGAACAGGATGACGAATTATTGAATGACCAACATGAGTAATATCCATACCTTGCCCGTTGGCGGTGTTAACCTTATCATAGCCTTTGTAGTTGTCTCGCATAGTCAGATTGTTGAGCTCACTTGTGATATGGTGGGTAGCACCGGTATCTCCGTACCAGTTAGTATCAATGCCATAGGAGGCTGCATGCACCTCCTTATCTTCATAGGATTCATAGTCTTCATCAAAGCGTCGCCAACAGTCCTTTGCGGGGTGACCCTCTTTGCCGCAGATCTGGCAAGTGACATCTACCCAAGGGTAGTACGGCGGCGACCACGGCCACGACCACGTCCTCCTCCAGACTGTGTTCTGCCACCACCTCTTCCTTGACCATAGGGCCTATCTTCTCGGCGCTCATCACGGCGATCTGAGCGCCTGTCATCGTGGCGGTCACCACGGGAACCACCACGCCCAGTACTGAAATTTCTGGAACGTTGTTGTTGCTGCCGGTTGGCCAGATTAGCAGAAGTTTCAAACTCAGAGGCCGGCTGTCCCCGGAGCATAAGCTGACGCTCATCATAGGCGTGTATATGGGCATAGAGGTCGCTGAGGGGCATGGTGGTGGTGGACACACCGAGGGCAGCAACCAGAGCATTGTAATCTACTCCCAGACCGGCGAGGATGTAGGAGACTTGCTCATCTTCAGGGACAGGACGCCCAGCTGCAGCAAGTTCATCAGCAATCCGTTGCATCACGGACAGAAATTCAGAGGTGGTTTTGTCGAGCTTCTTCGTGTTGGCGATGGCCACCCGCAGATTGGTGATCTTAGACTGGCTTACGGACGCGAACATCGACTCAATTGCCTTCCAAACAGAAGCAGTGTGCTCGAGGCGGAGAACGTGTGTCATGATCTCAGGGGAGAGTCCATTGAGAATATAGGACAGCACAGTTTGATCCCGGGCAAGCCAGGTTGCATAAGCGGGATTGGGAACCGTCGTGGATTCCGTCGATTCTTTCTCTTTATCAGCAGGAGCGACGACCAGCGTCTTTGCCAGTGCGGCGTCAGTTCCGTCGAGGAGACCGATGAGTTGAGCTCCGCGGATCGCAGGCAGAACTTGCGCCCGCCATATAGGGTAGTTGGAGCGCGTCAGCTTCTCCGAGGGTGGAGCACCGAGGGTGGGGAAGATGCTTCTCGTCGAAGCCATGGAGACGCTGCTCAGATCGCCGCGGTGAAGGGGACGAACGGCGGCGACGAAAGTTTGCTGTTTCTAGATGCGATCAGGTAGACGTATCGGAGAGGTGGGCTCTCAATACCATGTGAAATAACACGTATTTGGTCTACTCGGATAGATCAGAGATTCTCCTTTATTGCTATATATAGAAGGCTTTACAAGGAAGTCGTGATCACCACGATTACAGAGACATAACCTGATACGTTACAATATCGTATGTCTAACAGTACCACCTTCAGGTGTTAGTGTTCGCACAATACTATAATGACCAAAACGGTCATGTTCTGTATCATCTTCTTTGGGTTTCTGTTTTATTTTTCATTTTGCATCGATACTGATGCAATTTCTTATTTTGTGACAGTAGAAGTCTATATGACCAAACAACAACCCTACCACTAGTTTCCATATGATCAAAAAGATATCTAGGAGACATGGAGCAAGCCAAAGAATTAGATAGACCGAAGATATCTAAAATATTTCTTGGTCGGCCTTCAGGAAAGGCGAAATAGCCAACAGAGGATTTTACTAGCAATTTGTATGTCAACCTACTAATTTTTCTACTACATGTTACCTAAATTACATCGTAGATATACAAATTATTCTTCGTCTTATAGGCTATGGATCCCACAAAATTTGAAAACCACACTGAAGCGTCATTTGGCAAGAGACAAATAGAACATCTCTACAATGGTAGAGCCATATGTAGATGTTATTGATGGGAAAAAAGAAAACAACAGTTGCACCGTCATCTATCCCTCTAGACAGTATGATTCAATGGTAGAGCCATATATAGATGTTATTGATGGGAAAAGGAAAACAAAAACTACACCGTCATCTATCCCTCTACACACTAGATATCAACCAAGAAACAAGCCTGCAAAGATATATTTTGCTGATAAGATATATGTTGTTCAGAAAATATTCTATAAACTACACTTATAGAATATTATTGTTTTCTTCTTGTAATTATATGAGTCTATATATGCGCCAAGGTGTTTATCAAACTGTAAGCCATCTTGGGTTTAGTGTTAAATAAATAGAAACTAAACATGTGTCAAGAAATGACTATATAGACCTAGTGGGTATAGACTTAATGCCAGATCATAAATAACTGGTTATTGTATTTTAGGATCATTTAAGCATACATAAGAAGCAGCATAGGAAGATGCAGCACATGCAACATTGCTTTATCTTTGAACTATCAGGTTGTAATTAGCGACTACAATGGCAGCGCAGTGAGGAGCATTTGAAGTGTGGTGTGGTGAGGAGCATTTGAATTGAAGTGTGGTGTAGTGAAGAAAGAGCTGCTGTCAAGGAAAGAAAAATATCAAAAACTACGATGTCGCATAAAACAACTTGATATGAAACATATGATATTCTTTCATGCGAATAGAAGATCATAAAAATTAGTATATGGACCATCTTTTATGAGGTTATGATACCTCTGAGTAACAAGTCTATATCGATTAGCCCTTCAACTTGAGAGGTGTTATCACCCTTAAAAAATTATCTTGATGATGCATATACCAATTTTTATTATCTTCTATTCACACATGAAGAATGTCATATGCTAAAGCTATTCTTATGCAACATAGTAGGTTCTTATATTGTTCTTTCCTTGACAGCAACTCTTGTTTCACCACACCACACTTCAAATGCTCCTCATTGATGCAAGATTAGAGAGTAATATTTTATTGTAAAGTGTCCACTAAGGTACCGTTGTAGTCGTTAATTGCAACCTGATACTAAAACAATGTTGCTTGTGATGTATTATTCTCTGCGGAAATTCAATTCGGTCCACTAGATCTCCAGTGGATCCATGAAATGTAGTAATTGGTCCTTTCTGATCTAGCGTCAAGTCTGTGTCCACTATATCTCTATATCTATAGTTATTTCTTGACACGCTCATCTTTTGTTTATTTGACACCAACACGAGCTAGATTGCGGTTTGATAAAGTAAGGCAGATCTTGGCACATATATAGACTCTTGTAATTTCAAAAGGAAAGTAATAATATCATATACAATGCAGTTTGTAGGAAATTCTAAACAACAAAAATTTTGCAGGCTTGTTTCCTGGTTGATATCTAGCGTGTGGAGAGGTATATGACGATGTAGTTTTTGTCTTCTTTTTCTCATCAATAATATATATTTATGGCTTCACCATTGAATCATACTCTTGTTCTACTGATTTCTCGCCAGATAATGCTTCAGTGTGGTTCTTTAATTGGGTGAGATCCATATTTTATAAGACCAAAAATAATTATGATATCTTCTGCTAATTTAGGTAACATGTAGTAAAAGAAAAAAATAGGTGAACATATCAGATTGCTAGTAAATCCTTTGTATCCCGCCCAAAAAATATTTTAGATATTCTTGATCTACCTAATTCTTTGACCTGCTCTATGTTTTTAGATATTTTTTTGATTGCATGGAAGCCAGTGGTACAGTTATGTGAAGGAGGCATGCAGAGGGTGCGGCTGTCCGAAGGGGCGATTGGCTTATTTGGGGCTCAGCTTCGGGCAAAACAAAAATTAGACCTGTACTTGGAGCTCAAGCTTGTACCAACTGAGCTAGCGTCAGTTTTTTTACAATAACTTCAAATAAGCGGTGATAAGAATTCAATTTGTCCACAATGTGCATGATTTATTTTAGGGAACCACCACATGCATGATTTGTAAATCAGCAGTACTTGATTTCCACGTAATAGTATTGTCCACTATATTCGCCATGTAATAGTATGATATACTATACTAGTTGAATGCTCGTGCGTTGCTATGAGTTTTTTTTTTGCGGGTACAGACTCTCATATTAACATAATGCACATACACACGCATGTGTGTACAAACTTAGTCACATCATATTTCCAAAATAATTAAGATTCAAGTTCACTTGAAGTATGATTGGTAGAAGTTTTAATTAGTTGGTGTAATGCATACGTCTTTGTAAAGCCACTGATTAATTCAAACTCTAGGAAGATATACACGCTTCTTTGTGCCAGTGATGTTGGTATTGATAGGTGGTATTTAAGATGTTTGGCTAGATTGTGACGGTGCAACTTTAAACCGCTCAACCTTGTTTCTCAAGCATGCATAAATTTGGCATTACAATATAAAATTGACAAATTATACATGCCATAAACTGACGGTACGTGCACATTTTGCGCATGACAAAATAATGAAAAAAAATCATATGTTCACAATAAGCTATGCTTGGTTCTTGTCGATTTGTGGTCAGCAATCCACAAACTTAACATTTCTGGCAACAATATAGCATCGTCAAGAGATTTGTGGTAGCATGCAAGTTTTTCTAAGAAGTAATCTAGTCCAACCATCAAGAGAACACTGCCAGCGTGATACTCCAATACCAGAACACTGCAAGTTTTTCAAACATGTAAACTGTCTACAAGACCAATCTGGAGAATGTACAAGAAGTTACTATAAGAGGTAAAGAAAATACTCATCTTGGCTTTGTGAAAGGGAAGGTAAACCATAGACGTTTTGATTGTACAGAAAAACTTTGACAAATCCAAGATAAATCAAGAAGTGAAAGGGAAGGTAAACCGTAGACGTTTCAATCGGGTGCATACACGTATTTCTTCAAGCAATTCTCCTGCCGCCTTCCCAGCTCCCAGGTTACAAACAATTCCAAGGAAGTAAAAATATCAATGTCTTCACACCATATCCAATGTCATGTGTCAATCTGCAATAAATAAGCTCAGGGTCTATTTTCCCTTCGAAATTGAGATGGAGACTCATTTTTTAAACACATTATATTTTGGTGTCAAATAAAGGTGACGAAAAGCGCAATGGATGAGTCGGTGAATGTTACCGCGAATTACCTATCTCTCATGTTCCTATGTACCTTGTTAGGCGTGGTAAACCATGTCCATTTGAACATGCCAACCAATATGAATATTTAGAGGTAATCCCAATTCGCATAGCTCCATCCGCCTCGAAGCCCATTCTCAAACTCAGGTAATCCTTGCATGGTGACAATAGATGGCATGAAATTATGAGCTAAAGTGAAGAAATGTGACAATTGCAATTTTCCACCCAATGTATTCGCCGATGGTAGTAATTTGTGGCTTCACATCATTGTACAATCGGCTCTCCTAAGACCCCCTAAATTTCCTTATAGATCAGTCAATCAGATTTCCCAGGGAGAGTGACAAGAACACAAGAGGCGACCATACTGTAACCAAATTTGGTACACTAACATGGTACATGGAAAAATACTTTGTGGTGTTACACCAGTCAGTACTTTAACTTGACATTACTGTAGGTTGTACTTCAGTTCTAGTGCCGCAGTTATGAAACTGTCGAAAAGATGTTTTGAACCCTTGTTCCATCAATTAAATATGTGGAAAAGTAAAAGTGACTGACCATTCGTAGATTAGTGAGTAAAATACTTAATATTAACATGGAAGTCCAAGCAAATGACATGTGCAAGGCTATCACATCCATCGCCATGCTACATTGTCACAAACACAGAGTCAGGTTAACATAAGAAAAAATCAATACGAAACATCAGTTAATGATCCCTTAAATCAATTTATCGATCCACTCTGAACAAGACTGACTTCATCAGACATTACATGGACTCAATTAGTACAGTAAGAGTGAGAATTGAACTACACACTATTTGCAACATCACACCATTGGTAGCTATCTCTATAACTGAGAACTAAACTAAAAAATGGTCAAGGTCAGTTGGCTCACCTTAGGTGACTGGTACCACTTCTCCTTTGCACCAAGTATAGAGGAATAACTCAATCACAAACACCACTGGAAAATATCTTCCCATGGAGCTCGACATCAAGGCTTCTGTAGAGCGTTGCGGGAGCTTGCCAGCACAGAGGCCACCACCCGCGTCACCTCCAAAGGTTGTGGTCATCAACACATGCACCGGCCTCTCCGTGCGGATAATTCACAACGGAGCTCTAACCTTCCATGCACAGGACGACAAAGCTCATCCACAGTGGGCAGCAAGTGTAGTCAATATACACATGCACGCGATAACCAGACATCAATTTCTTACCTAAAATCACAAACAATAATTTTATATATGTGCGTGACTAACAGAGCAATTATATGCATATTACTGAACTTGGGATATAGTTAAGTTCTTACCCCTGATAGCATAAAATTGATCTGATTTCTTGGTGAATGAGTGATTTCCTTACATCTCTAAATAAATTGTACACCAAAGAAAATGGGATAGACTGAGCCATGCAAAATGGGGCGAACAGCGCATATTTCTTAAGTGTTGAACTAAATATGCCACCATGCCAGAACAGATCACAACATCTTCAGTCCTCTTGCTACTTAATCAGCGGATTAATCTCTACCTCTTTAGTGTACCTAACTACCTATGAAAAACAAATGTATCGGAAAGTGAGCATGTGCAGAAAGCAAATCCAATGGAAAATGTTCCTCTTTTGTTTACTTCTGTCAGTTTTATGCAATCTTCCTCTAAACTAAGAATCCATTATGGTGATTGATGCAACACACTATAGCCACACGAGTGGAATACTTGCTCGCTGCATATATTCAGACATGTATACATTGAGTGTCTTGAGGACATTTCAGTAGGCGATGGTAGTAATGCTATGGTGGCAGATCCAACAATCTAATCACATAACCTTCAGAAAATAATTTGCCAAGATTTGAAGAGCAAACAATTGTGCATAGGAAGTTAGCGTTAGCAGTCTGGTAGTGACAAATCTGGAGGAGACACCGTCCAGCGCACAGACAGGGGCAGGGACCGGACCCGGAGAAGCCGCCCTCCAAGATAACCTGACAAAAAAAGTTCAGAAGGCCAAAAGGAATCCTGATGAATCAAACTTGTTATTTCCAAAGAAAATCCTGGTTGACCAGATCCACCGTGTTATTCATGCTGCCTGCATCTGGTTTGATTGGATATGTCCCGCACCAAGTTAATGGTGTGCACGACCAGACAAAGCCACAATGCCATGTCCAACACTACTGTACGGTCTATGTTTAGGGGCACTTCAAAGTGCCCCAATAGGTAGCCAAAGTGCCCCTAATTACTTTTAAGGGCACTATGAAAAGTACCCCGGATGCTTGTGTCCCTAATTGAAATAGGGGCACTTTGAATGAAATGCCCCAAATACATTTAGGGGCAGTTTGAGTTTTGCCTCTAAATGTTTTTAGGGGCAGTTTGAATTTTGCCTCTAAATATTTTTAGGGCAGTTTGAGATTTGCCTCTAAAGGTTTTTAGGGGCAGTTTGAATATTGCCTCTAAATGTTTTTAGGGGCAGTTTGAATTTTGCCTCTAAAGGTTTTTAGGGACAGTTTGAGATTTGCCTCTAAATGTTTTTAGGGGCAGCTTGAATATTGCCTCTAAATGTTTTTAGGGGCAGTTTGAGATGTGCCTCTAAATGTTTTTAGGGACAGTTTTAGATGTGCCTCTAAATGTTTTTAGGGGCAGTTTAAGATGTGCCCCTAAACACAATTAGAAGCAACTCTAAGAAATGCCCCAATAGATAATTTCAGGTAACTCTACGAAATGCCTCAAAACCCTGTTTAGAGGCACTTTGAAAAGTTCCGTAAAATCTAATTAGAGGCAATATAAACAGTAATACACCTAGTCCAATAGAGCCAAGCACGAGTGAACAATAATGCAAAGTAATCACATCATCCAACATAAACAAGAATCTGGAATTCATTCCGAGTATGTCATATCAGTATGTAGCAATTTAATGTGCAAGAAACAATTTGTCACCTACATTCTTCCTGTTAAAAAACAAACTTACAATTTCCACTAATGATCACAGTATGTAAAACAATTTGTCACCTACATTCTTCCTGTTAAAAAAACAAACTTACAATTTTCACTAATGATCACAGTATGTAAACTCCGGTGAAACCAATCGAGAACAGACCTAGAGAGCTAAGAGGCAACCAGAATACCCTCGATGGTGAGGGTACTTCTCAATGTACCTCCATCGCTTTACAACTTCTCGATCTTCCACCGGACGTTGAAGACCTTCCACTGCATGTAAGGAAGCAAGACAAAAGATATATATGCCATAGAAGCGAACAGTACATAGGTAACAATTTCGGCATCAACTAAAATGTGCGTACATAGTATATACCGTCAAGATGGAAAGTGACTACTCTCACGCAGGATTACCAGAAAACACTGAATATGAAAAAAGATAGGAGAATGAAAGAAGTTCAAATAGGATCAAGCAATGTACTTTCATGAACATGGTCATGCAAATAGGCTATGACTTGCTTGGGACTCAGGGCTGTCATACTGAAGAAGACCTGACTCAAGTAATTGCATGGTGAAGCTTTTGTTCGTTGTACTCTCAGATGAAGACGAAGACAGGAAAGTGTGGTCCTAGTTTCTAGTCACTGCATAATATGCATTTGATTGCCTCTGTTGCTTACACAAACGGAGAGGACTGTGGCTGGTACCAAACTCAGTAAAAGGAACACTACAGATTTATTATGCGTATTCTTTTTTTGAGTATCTAAGAATGCATCTTATCAAAAAAATAAATAACAATGGAAGCATCTAATTCAGTATAAGAAAAAATGGATTTATGATGGGTAACTCGAGACTACAGCATACCAATTCGATAATTTTGCAAGCTGGATATCCTGCTACAGATTGCTAAGCCGAAGTGTCGTATATGCATACTTCATAGAGTTAATTAGTCAAAGTCACAAACTGATGTTAGTCAATGCATGGTTCAATGGTGAAAATATATTCCTGAAACAAAGCAGTATCATCAAATTATAGGATTCAAGCTTGCATGATTAAATTTTCAAGTTTGTGTAGTTTCCGCCTGCCACCACCACAATCGGCAACAAATACATTCCGAAATAGCGTGTTTAGGTGACGGTTAGGTGACAACTTATTTAAATAGCTAGCTATTGCCGCTGTGTGATGACACTATAACTGAAACCGTGTGTGTTCATATGCCCACAAAAGAAGATATTATCTCCGAATATATCCGACCCAATGAGAAAATAGGATGCATTTAAAATCATGCATGTGTTTTACGATAAATCTTTGAGAAACATAGAGGATGGCACAAATTATTATTTTGCGTCACCTTTTTTATTTAACTCAAAAATTAACCGATTCCCCAACAAGCAAAGACAACATAGAGAAAAACACATATGTTTTAGATAGTAAATGTAAGAACCATGAGCACTGTTCCGGATTGTTACTTCAAGAACTAAAGGTTGATAGTTTTGCTCACATTTAGCCGTATTTGAAGACAACAAATCTGCTCATGTCCGGATGTCCAGACTAGTGGTGGCGACATCTAGCGGATCATGACAACAGCGAAATCCACGTCGGGTAGACCGCACATGTATGTAGTATCATATGCAATTCCTTCCAACTCCCAATACAACGCTGCAAAATGGAACAATTGCCTTATTAGCAATCCAAAATCCACGATCATGGTCCAGAAATAATAAAACTAACAAAGTCAACCTTATAGGTATATACTATAATATCTTGAGAACTTGAGAAGGGCAACTCGGACATATATCACATCAGCATCAAATTTATTTGAAGCTAACATAATTTAATGGCAGCGTTACATGTGCCAGGATATATGGGAACATTTACATGAGTAATTTGATTTTATAGCAATAAAATAGTAGATATGATGCTAGTGACCTTACTATGGCTCAAGGTTGTTGTCTGGATGCGGTGAGATGCCTTGACATTGCCACCGCAATACACATGGCCGCAACACCAAACGCTTCCAGCACGACGCCCTCACGTACCTTCTCCAGACAGCAAGTGCACAGGTGAGTACAAAAGTAAAACACCCATTGATACATGTTGCAAGCTAATTGACATAGCCAACACGAAATATAAATATATAAAGAGAATATACTGCATGGTAGAAATCTAGTATATATACAAGCTAATGGGCTATGATTGGGCTAGATACGATTGAATTTACACATAAAAAATGTAGAAACCTATATAATGTCCTTGGCTGATTTCATAAGTGGTATAATTTACACAATGGTTCAAGCCTAACCTTGTAAAGATTATGAAAACGAGTAGACCGCCCGTTACAGTAGTAGACTCTCTGTATCAAGGGGCAGATTCATGCCCCAAATTGTAAGCACAAATACATCTCTTATGTGGCATAGAAAAATCTTGATGTTCAACACTAACAATTATACATCCAAGGGACTTATATTTTACTGAAGCGAACATGGCAAACAAGAAAGAGAGTCGACCCATGATAATTCAGTACATAGATGACAACTATTAATAAAACTGCATCCACAGAAATTGGAATGCCTTATTGCGTATAAACTCTTTCTAATAACTGCATTTAACAAAGTCTGGGAAGCAATGTATGCATGAATCTAGGAACCAAATATTCAGTTTCTTCACATGGGGTTATTTTCTAAGATTAGCAAAATCACATACCGACAAATTCCCATTTGCGGCAAGTAGCGGTTGAGTCCAGGAATTTTGGATAGATCCGCAAGACAATTCCACCTAGCTATTCACATACAGAATTACAACTCTCTCAGTTTCATCACCAATCTGAGTCCATCAAAATATAAGGGAACGTGGTAGCATGTCCATGGCTGGACATAATAAAAGAAACATAAAAAACATAGTAAAACTCAGGGTATGATACATATATATAATTATCATAAGCAGAAAAACTTTTTCCTCAATACAAATGTATACGAGGGAAACAATACCTTATCGTGCTATTTATCAAAACTCCAGTTAAGCTCCAGTATGCTATTTACTTGACCTTCTTCCCTATGCATATTTTCTGCATTTTTATGTGCACACAAGTGATAGATATCTGACAGTAGTATTAATAACTTTCCGACATGAGAAGCATTAATACTTTCCGACAAACAACATAAGAACTCAATCAAGGAAAATTAGCCATAGCCCATAAGGCTACATGAAAAATGTTTAAACAGCACACAGCAATCAGTACTACATGTATGCACCTACTGAAAATAACATAATACTTCTTAGAGGGGCAGCAACTTCATGACATACCATAGCACCTGAATTTTGCTGCCATGCAGCTGTATTTCCACGAACATATAATAAAAAAATGTTCAGGAACATGAACCGCGAAATAATAATGAAATGAATGTAACAGAACAGATAGAACCAACATGCCAAAAAATGTGTCATTGGCCATTGAAGTAATTGATTTGCTCCCATGCAATCGATGCAAAACTGTGAAAGTAATACAATAATATTTGGTTCCATGAACTCGAGATAAAGAGCTATGCTTGACCTTCTCGAGCTACATGGATTCCAAAGTAGGGTATCCGATATTCATGTGTCACTTAAGGGAGAGATATCTCGACGAGTAGTATTAGAGTTCAGAATTCTTCTATTAATCAAAATACTCACAAATCATGTAACGAAACAAGTAAAAATATTTATGGCATCATGCCACTGAATCACAAAGGATCCCATTTATAATTAACTTCAAAATTAAAAGTTCAGGTAAGGCAAGATGAAACTGCTACTAAATAAGCCAATGTTCTCAAATAAGCTCGGTTAATCCATGAAATATAAAAGCATAAGTTTCGGTGCGGATGAATACTCTAAAATTGGTAACCTAATTGTACTATTTGTACTCGCAATGGAAGGAGCACACCAGCCGAGGTAAAGCGACATTTTAGCCTCTCGTGTGTAGGGCTGAAAGATTATTTCTTGAGATCTCAATATAACCAACTACTACCATATTAAAGAAATCCGAGATTTTCACTCCACACAAAATCTAAAAGCCTGAACCCATGTATGTACAGTCCCTTCAGCTATGCATCCTAAATCATATGAGGTTTTAGTAATATCCATGGTATCAATAAACCAATGTCACAAGTTTGAATGCTATCCTTTTAGGCTTTCTGTTTTTCAATTGACATGGTCATATACTCATATATTATAGCCTAAGTTTATAGTTACAATTAGAAACTGTCTGTTGTTTTTGACCATGTCTGCTTACGAAATAGCGCTAGCTAGAGCTGCTTTCGCGCCAATGCAAATGACACAACTATTTGGTGCTATAGGGGTCATATCCAATAGTGGTACAGGGTGGTGTCATAGCGTGACTTTCAAGGTCTAGAAAAGCAATAGCTAGCTATTTAAACCTTGCATCCGATATACTATTACTTATTAGTAGTTTTAATAAAAAAAAGGGGTCCATTGCCAAATATTTAGAAAAAAGGAATATTACTCTACTACGAAGTCCAATAAGGAACATAAATATATCAAAACGTAATCATTAATCTTAGTATGCAGAAAATCTTCATGAGGTGGTTGAGAAGGAGAGCCCGAGCTGATGATGTGGCAGAAGTTCCAAAACATGGCCCAGTTCATCGTCCCTTAAGTTCACCACGGCCAACTCTGAGGTTCCATGTATGCACAGTTAAAAAAATAAGAAGGTAGTACTACATGCAATGAAGTTATATATTGCAACATCATGTATGCTGTAGGAACCTTAACGCCTAAAGAAGCTTTCAAGGTATGTATACATATTTACATGTATCTTAACACTATTAGAATTTCAAAGTATGTTTTTGAAAAAAAATCCTTCTGGTATATTTTTTGAAGAAACCTCAAGCCTAAAAAACAGGTAATATTAAGAATCCTAGTCTAGCCTGTCATGACAACAAAATTGCTTCTCTCACTAATTAATACTACCTCGATTAACTGATCCATTAGTAGTGTATATGTCCTAGGACTCTGGTTACTGGACTCCTCCAAGTTCCTGGTGTGTTCAGTACTTAAATCTACCAGATTAATTAATCAAGAACAGAAATGGCTCGCTCTATACAGATCATCAGCTCATTATAAAACAACCGAACAAAACAATTAGCTGCCTACATGGATATTATGCAAAGAGTCTAGAGAATGTAACAGATTATAAACAATTACCAAGGCCAGTTCAGAACGCCGGCCAAAAAGTGATGTCAGGCATCAGTCGACGATGCATCAGGTTTTGTCCGAAAATTCGCCACACCCAGCTAGAGGGCTGGCGGATCAAAAACCTTGGATATATGTATCATTCTGAAGGGAAGAACAAAACTTATTTGTCATATGGATGCAGCCCTCTTCGGTAAACTTTCTCACCCTCCCATGCATAATGTCTCCCTACCTATGATATGATCCTATCACGTAGGAGAATAAAACACAAGTTAATAGCGGAAAACTGAGAAAACAGGGATATATACCAGCAGGTAGAACCTAATTAGAACATCACCACGGCCATGTACAGCAACATGACGACACATGACTTGTTCAGGCGAACAACACCATAGTCCTAAACCTAGAACTAACTACAGCTCGTTGGGCGAACCATCACAGTGCACAAGGGAGATTGAAGGGAGAAGAAATAGCTTACAGTGGTAGTTGTAATCGTGGATGAAGCCATCGAGGTCGCTGAAGAAGACGGGGGGGGGGTATCCGTAGCCTATCACCGTACCACGGTGGGGAGAGGTCCCGGCCACCCAGGCGACAGGAACAGGTTGTAGTCGTCGACGTCGGGTAGCAAGAGACTAGGGAGGCAGGGAAGCTCGTGGTCGACGAAGGGGAGTAGTGGAGGCGCGGGCGTGGGCACCGTGTTGCGAGCCCAAGCCCCACACGGCTAGGGTTTCGCGGGCACGCGCGCTTGAGTGCTGTAGGGTGGCGCTGAGGCATGGATCCAGCGGAGGGTTCCATGGAGGCGTCACTCCGGGGCGCCGGTATCGGCGGGAGGTAGCCGGAGCAGCGCCGGTGAGCCCAAGCTGCGAGGCTAGGGTTTCGCGTAGGCGCTCGTGCGGGCACGGGCGTCCATCGTGGCAGCGGGGAAAGTGGCAGAGGAGAGACGCGGGAGTTTCACTGGTCAGCGATGGCGGCGGATGCGGCAGGTACCGGCCGGGGTTGCAGCAGGCGGCGGCGGCGGAGGCGGTGGCGGCATCGCAGTGAGGAAGAGGATCGAGGGGCGTGCGAGGATAGGGTGAGAGAGAGAGAGGTGGGGGCCCAGTCCAGCTGGAGCCCAATGGTTTGGTTCACACCGACCCGACCTATGACTGTAAGTGGAAACGGCAGGCCACGGCGCCGCCAGCCCAAGCCCATTTACCATGCTAAATTGACACCCGGTAAAAAAAAACAGAATCGTGGCGGTCAATCACGGTCTCCTCCGCTACCGCCGCCCCGCCGCTACTGACCCCCTCCATGGCGATGGAGGCGGGCGCCGCCGCATCACTCCGCTCCCCCCTCAACTCCTCTTCTACCAATGAATAGCTCCACCGCCGCCGCCCCATACCTCCGCTCCTCCCATGAACTCGTCTTCTCCGGCCGCCTCCATCCCGTCCGTTGAGCGGCTGGTGTCCGGCGAGATCTGTGGCGAACCGCATGATCACGTCCATGTCCGTGAGGAGGAGAAGGGCGGCAGTCCGGCTCGGAAGAAGGAGCAGGACGGCGGCCAGAATAAGCAGAAGAAGAGCCAGAAGAAGGTAAGATCACGATTACGATTTTCATCTTGACCTTGTTCTCCTTGTCCTCGAAGCCCACGATCTGGATGTTGGTTACAATTTTCTTTACTTTGTTTCTTGATTAGCTGGACGACCAGAAGCTCAAGCAAGTGGTGAAGGAAATACTCGTGATGCCGTTGTTTAGGTACTCGCCCATGATCTATGTAATTATTTTCTCTGATTACATCATTGTATGGCCGATCTGAAGAACATTATTGATAGTAGGAGTACATCATACAAGGTTGATTTTAGTCTGTTGTCACCGACTCATAACCTGAAAATGTAATTATCCTGTTTGTGATAAGATTTGGGTGCTCCTAGCTATAACACGGCCTCCCCTGCCGGTTCAGCTGCCACCGGTAGCTACCGAAGCTGCCATGCATCGATGAGACGCCGCTCAGACTTCCTCCGCTTGCTCTCCATCACCGCCACGCCTCTAGGCGCACCCGCGCGGCCACATATTTGGGCCTCCTCTCGCCAGCCCTCCTTACCGACACAAGACCTTCCGCTTATCCCCTCCTCGAGATGCAAGGTGAGCAGAAACATATATCTCTCCCCTTATTCTATACTCCCAAGTACTTTTCTTAGTCACCATGATTTATCTACCACTCCGAGCATTGAGCAGTTTTAGGCTTCATTCTACTACTTGGACAGCTATCAGTGACTATAGTGATAACTATAGATGAGCACTTAGACTTAGGGCATCTCCAATGGCCGACATATTTTGGATGCCCACAAGTGGTCGCGACCGTCCGTTTGCGTCGCCCCGTGGACATACTTTGACCACGCGTCCGTTTGCGTCTGGAATTGCATCTGGGATGGCGCTCATATTTACCAACTGTATGCTAAAATGTTCGTTTTCTGCATTAATTAAATTTTCACCTTCTGTTGTGCTTGATGGTACCAACAATCGTAGCTTCACGAAGAAATCATGGACTGGCATTATATTGGCGTGTGAGAGAGAGGGAGACGTTCCTTGTTGTCATTGATCATGGTGGCAATGTGCCGAACTGGGAGGGGCAAAGTTATGAGATCAGTCCTCCGGCAAGTGTTTAGTACTTCAACCATTTTCTCAGGTGTCTTATTGAATATACGGAGTATAAACTTACTGATGAAACAGTAAGGATGTCTTTTATGCAAAACTGCAAATGTCAAATCTGTCAAATGTCAACTGCCATGTTAGTGATACAGAATTTATATTCAGTTTATCTCTGATGTTGATGCCTTTGGCATTCCAAAAAGAAATGGCGTTTTGGTTAAACGCCACATATTTCTTAAGGATCTTAGGTATGTTAGAGTTTGGTATGATTTTCATAACTAGAATGAATGAGAGAGCACATTGGGAAAGTTTATAAGAAATTCCACTTGTTTTTAAATTTTTGTCCTAAGTTTATTATGGTCATCGTATTTTCAGTATAAGTTCATAGCCTTGTTACTGTACATTGAAAGAAGCTTATGCTCACTGCGGCTGTTATTTTTGTAGCCAGGGCAAATCTTGGAAGGGTCAGTGAGAAGGGAACCATGGGAATAAACTGGGATTGGAGTTGGTCAAGTCATTTACCACAGGTCTCAGATATGGCCTGGTAATAGTCTTCTTGTTGTCCTTTTATTTTCCAATGAAAACCTTTGGGGAGGATAATACTGGGAAATTATAAGTGTGTTTGTTTATAAGCATTGACATGCATATCTTATTTCAACCTTGAGGCTCTAAAGCCCTAATATTTGCATTTATTTGTAAACAAAGGGTGCGAAAAATGTAGAATCAACAACTAATTAGTCAATGCAAGAGATGAGACAAAATGAGGGAACATTCATGGCTCTGAGCTGCCAAACTGAAATGCCCCTATTATTGTTAGTATTTTTCCATGGAAAATATTTTAATGATTTTAAGGAATATGATTAGGTATTCTATAGATGTTATGAAGGTACTGGTAAATTCACATACATGAAGTTGTTGCATGTCCATCAAATTGTCTAGCCTTCGAGGATGGAATTATTTGTTGGAAACGACTTCTGAATCTGCAGAATAAGAAGCTCATTCACACTCTTTTCTCTCTAATACTTGCGGTCACAAGACCATGGTGTTAATGGAGTCAAATAACTTCAGGTGTTTTAGACGCATCACTTTGTTCCTCGGCTGATTTGTAAGGCAGCAGTATAATTATCCGCTACTCCGGTCAACAGAGTAATGGTAGTTTGGTCGTCTCCTGTGTTTATGCCATAAACATAATACTCCCTAAATACTGCAGTATGCACGTATGCACAGATTTCCTGTTTGATAAACTTTGGTGAATGAGAAGCTAGCTAGCTTATGCACTCGATTCCCTGTTAGATACTGCAGTATATACTTCTTGCTTTTGTTGTTCTTAATATAGCTTGCTAGTTCTGGATTTAATCGTTCTTTCTAGTTCTGTATGCTTATCATGGAGTAGTTGCTTTATTTTCTGAGTAGGAGTTTATACTTTCTATAGGAGTAGGAGTATAAATACTTAAGTTCTCCGTTAAGGTGATGGAGTAGTAGTATATACTTTAAACTATGATGACATTACAGTCTAAATAAAATCCACTTTTAAATTACAACCACTTGAGAAGGTAATTCAATGTAAATGTACAACCTGTTGAGTATTCTGCGCAAAATACCCACTTCTGTACTTTTAAATTCACTTTAATCTGGAGTAGTGGTATAATGAAGATGGTATCTGAATTCACTTTAATCAACCAGATGTTCCTTTAGCTTAGTACTCCATGAGCTTATTGTCATATTTCTAGTATTGGAGTATGTCTTCTAGATGTGAATGAGCTCGGAGGCGACCTGTTGGTGAACAACCTGTAGGTGTACTCCATGAGCTTATCTGTGTTCCTTCTTCAGACCATGCCCGCCGGTTTTATCATCCTTATTTGTGAATCATTAGACTCCTGAAAATCTCTGGCTCCTGAAAATCATAAAACTGATGAAATGCACGCCGGTTTCTATCATCATTATTTGTTAAATCTCTGGCTCCTGTGTGCATTTTCTGAATAATATTAACTGAAATTTAATGTGTGCATTTTCTGAATCATATTAGCTAGAATTTATTGTGTGCATTTCTACTCGAGCTATCATTACATCATTGCCAAATGTTTATCAGCTTGCATACAGTGAAATTTATTATTCAGATACACATGGAAAGGAAGAGAGTCGAATGCATCACCTTTTTTATTCAGACACACATGGAACTTATTAAGGCATAGAGATGTTTCCCTTTTTTTGAAGGATAGATGTCAGTTTATTCTTAGCCTTTCAATCACTATGATCTTTGAACTTTGAATGATGCTAGATATCAGGTCTGTATCCTGCAAATTGTTCAGCGCATGCAACTCGTCATTCTGCACAATTAGCACATGTCCTGTTTGTTCTGCGCATATATCTGTAGCATTAGTAAACTACTAACAGGAGTAGTAAAATGGATAGTGGAAATGTTTCAAACTGAATTTTCGTGCACTGAACCACACCATTTCTTATCTTCTTTTAATCTGCATCTCTCTTTTCCTTCTTCTGATCCTTTGATTCAATAATGTCATTATCATTTCTTCCTTATTAAAAGGTTTAGAACAGTTCTTTTCTTTTAATTTGCAGCTATTGTTTATTCAGTTGAGACTATTGAGCAAGTTGCAGTAAACCTGAGGCCGACGTGTAGCAATTTAAGCACCTACCCTAATGTAAGTGTAACTTGTAACTAACTTCTGCTCTTCGCACTGTTTACAGTTACAATATTTATTATTAGTGTGATTTTGACCTAATATGTTGCCTTCCTCTTCAGGGATGATTCATTTCTCTTCGGGTGGAGAGAAGTTGAGGCCTGGAAGAACCATGGTGATCTGCTGTCCTGCCGAGCAAGGAAGAAGGTCTTGTGTTGGGCGCATGTGGACCTGGAGGTGCTTACCGGTACTTCTGTTGGGTAAGTGTTGGGCACGTGTGGACCTGGAGGTGCAGCTGGCTTACAGGGAGAGCAGCTGGGTGACCTGGAGCTGCCGCGAGTTGGGCCACAAGCTGGGTGGCGCAACCAGATCGTCGGTGAAGGAGTCCGATGGTGAGACATAACTGTTGTTCGCCGCTGCAAGCCTGTCCATGGCCAGCGCGGACACAGTGGGTCGCGCCGCTAAAGTGCCTCTAAAGGAGGGTATTTAGGGGCACTTTGAAAAGTGCCTCAGGGCAAAGTGCCCCTAAATCCCTACCGTGTAGTAGTGCAACCCACTGAGCCCCTTGCACATCTGTATGTTAACAAGGACAATGTTGAAGGGGAGAACGGTATTGACGAGAAAGCTAGATTCAGCAACGGCATGGAGATCCAAGAATTCGGACAATTACACATAGCCTGACCGGGCGTGCAGTTGTGGCCTGGAGAAGTGGAGATCAATGATTTCATAGCCGGCATTCATGCGAGCCTACAGGGAAGATCCCATCAGTGAGCACCTGCAGTTCTCAGGCGATTGGGCGAGAGCCTAATCCTGCATCGCGGAGGATGACGCCAGCAGGTGGAGAACGGATCGCCTGCGTGTTGAGGAGGAACATGCCATAGAGAATCTTGCATCACGGAGGAGCGACCCCTGATGAGACAGTCGTTCAGCTCCTGGCGGTGGTCGGCGAAGGGGTGGTGCAGCTCGCCGGAAGGATTGGCGTGATGCTGCGCGAGAGGTCTGAGTTGATCCGATGTCTATATTTTCTCCTCGCGACAGCGTGGGAGCTTGAGGTGGGGAGCGTCGACCCAACCCTAGCGCCGCCTCACCCTGCGGAGGAGAAAGGAAAGAAAACGGGGTGGATGAAAGGTTTGGGGCGACGGGAGAGGGCGCTGGGCGGGCGGAGAGGCTTGTTTGCGGTGGCACTACACCGTTATTTGTTTCAAGTTGAGACGTACGTACAAGATCTACTATTGAAAAATTGGACGGACATGATGTCTTCAATGACGACCATCAAAGTGCGTTGAGTGTCAAACGACCAACTCCTATTTAATAGTAAAGATTATCGGCCATGTTACTGGTGCCCTGGCTCGCCACTCTTAGAGAATGATTGAGGAGTAACTAATATTTGCCTAACTTACTTTAACCTGGATGAATGCTAGTCTCTCTTTTGTTCTTCAAGGATAGGACTTCTAGCTACCTCTAAGGACGGTTTCATGGCTTTATTAATTTAAAATAAAGCTGGACTAAGGCCCCAAGTTTAAAAACATCTAAGATGGATTGGATTCAACGCGACTAGTTCTATGGCCTACTGTTATGACATGGAGATATTCCAGATGACCAAGATGACAAATTCTCTAAAAAAAAGACCGGCCTTCGTAAAGAGAAGGCAACTCGCTTTGTATGTGACAAATGACGTGTTGTGGTGTCAGAAAATTCCTAGAAAGTGATCTTCCCACTCGCCATGTGCCGTAAGACAAAGCAAGTTGTAGATGAGGAGGAGAGACCGAGAGGGAAGGGTGGATTGTCTCAGCTTTTCTCTTTATTTTTAGATTCGTTTTTTAAAATAAAATATCTTGAGAATCGTAACTTCAAATAAAATTACGATCCGTTTTCACTTTCGAGATCCTCGCATCGAGTCTTCAAAATTAGATCTCACGTTGATAGGTTTTGAGATACTTTTTTCTGTACTTTTAATACTAGTATAGTTGTACTCGAGGTGTGTACCTAAGTGAGCTCGTGTTTGAACTGATAAGTATTTCTGTTTTAAGTGTATCTGGTATAGTTTTCTCCTTTGCTCAGTAACTATACTTGCTCTTGTGCGCTATTGTACCCGTATTTGCTTGTGTCGCGACTTCTGTATCAGTACTTTCTCGTGTATGTGATTGTAATTTTGTACCATTATTTGCTTCTGTGTGCGGCTATACTTCTGTATCAGTATTTATTCGTGTACGTGAGTGTACTTTTGTACATGTACTTGCTCGTGTGCGTGATTTACCCGTACTTACTCGTGTGCGTGACTGTACTTCTTTACATGTACTTGTTGGTGTGTGTAACTGTATTTATGTATCTGTACTTTCTCGTTGGCATGACAGTACGTGTATTTGCTTGTGTGTGTGATTGTACTTCTATACATGTACTCGTTGTATGTGCGGCCAAACGCGTATGCATGTACGCACTTGGCCGAATGTACATTGTTTTACGTAGGTGGATGCAAGTACTAGAGCTCATCTCGTTCGTACTCACGTTGGACAGCATGTCATGAGGGGCTCACACATGTCAACCGTACGTACATTGTACGGAATAAAATTTGCCTTCACGAAGATCGATCTCTAGCTAGTGGTACCTCTAAATGGAGGAGACCTAAACCTTCGTGAAGATCGATCTCTAGCTAGTGGTACTCTTAAAATGGAGGAGACCCAACGGGTTAACGAAGACCCAAGATAATAGAAGCCTTGGAGTACAAGACATGTATTAGTGTAGGACTCTGTAATCGTAATTCCAGCTTTAAGAATTTTTTTTTCCTCTATAGTCTTGAAAATGGAAAAAAGTTGCGGTTAAAATAAAATTAGAAACTCACGTGTGGATGCTAGAACGCATATTTGTATGGGTAACGTTTCATTAAAAAACAACCCGTGCTACTATACTGAACATGGTCCCCTGAGCATTTACATGTGCGCAAGTCGTGAGATTTGCTTGAAACCAACATAAGGTTGGATGAGTTCAAATTCAAGATTTAACACTTTGGTGTTTCATAAAGGTAAAATATTTTCTTCAGTGGAAGGCGAAGTTCCCATCGACAACGAGACGTCTATGGTGACTTCGTCAATCTTAAGATCCGCCGGATCAATTCTTCAACGCAGTCTTTTGGAGGTGCTCATAGGAGTAGGGTGTGCGTGTGTGCGTTCATAGAAGTGAGTGTGTGCGCGTATGTATAAGCGTCTTTGATTGTACTGTGTTTTGCAAAAAAAAGTCCTGAGATTTTCTTGAGACAAAAATTACTCCTACAAAAAAGGGTCAGACTCGTTTGCACTCGATTGGAATTTTCATACTCGCCAGTCAACTGAAAATATGAGGAAAAATAGCTGGCCAGAATTTTCTTAGAATGCGCAAAATTTAGAAAAATATATTAAGTATCATACAAATCATTTGCACATTACAAAAGCATATGGTTGGCATTTTGAGATTGTGCACCTAGTGTATATTTAAATTGCAACATGCCAAATAAATTTTAAAGACCAAAGTCAATTATCATAAACATATTGAGTAGGACAGAGAGCAGTTTGCATGCTATAAGCACATATGTTGCACCATAGAAGTTGCACATTCTAAGAGTATGCGACCAGTGTATCTTTAAAAGTACAACCAGCCAAATAAAGTTCTAAAAGAGAAAAAAAAATATTGAAACATATATAGTAATACAGGAAACAAGTAAAATAAAATTGGTGTCTAGGGTCTGTTTGGTTGACGCCCAGACTAGCCACGCCAAATCCAGGGCGTGCCAATATTTTGGTCAAGGATTTGCTCGCCCCTGTTTCGCCCGCGCATGGCGTGAAATCTGAACTGCGCGGCCAATATTTTGGTGTGGCTCGGCTAGATGGGCTTCAATCCAAAGGCTGGCCTATACTTCCAGTCAACGCCAAGATTTTGGTAAGGTAGCCTCTGGCCACAATCCAAACAGGCCCCTACATTGTAAGTACACACATGTCACATCCTAATATGTGCGGTTAGTTTTATTTTAAGCACAACATGTCAGATATAGTTTAAAAACAAGCAGAAGTAAAACGTACAAATAAATAGAGTTACACATTTCAAGTATGATGATTTATATTTTTGAAATGTGAAATTGGTGGGGATTAAACAATGCAACTGGGAGAACAAAAATCGACCAATTCTCCACAAAAGCATGTCTTCCGGAGAAAAAAAAATAGCATATTTCGCCAAAAAAAAGTCAGCTGATTGCGAAGAAAACAACCTATTAAGCTAAAACAAAAGGATGGGATCCCCTGACCTAGTCTCCCTACGGTTAAGTTGCTCACCCCCCCCCCCCTCCCACCCTGGGTGTGGGACCCACAAGGTAGTTGCAATCAAGTTGGCATAGGTGAGTTCATTCTTCCCTTGGTCCCGAAGTCCCAAACGAAATTCTATTCCAACTTCATCACATTTTGGTGCAAGGACTCCCTGTTATCTTATCATTCATGGTTTTTTTGTAATTATAAAAGATGAACAAATAAGAGCCAACAAGATACACCTCCCACATTCTTGTCCTTGTCTCTGTAAAAGTGGCAAATATAAAAATAACAAATTGAACATCTCTAACATGGTGAAGTTACCCCATAAACAAACTTAACGACCTCTAGAAACCTCTAACACCGATGAAATATGACACAAAGAATGCGATCTAAGGGCTTGTATAATTGGATGAGTCAGCCTTCTCTTAGAGCTGTCAAGTAATTTTCTTGCTAAGTTGGGGTGGGGGGAGGGGCTGAGTTTATCTTCTCTTAGCTAAGGGGTGGTCTCAATTTTGCAAAGTTAGGGTGGGGGGAGGAGGAGGGGGTGTTTTTTCTTCTCTTAGCTAAAAGATGATCTGTTAGAAAAGAAGATAAGACAATTTTCTCTTAGCCCCGCACCCACCACCAGCTCCCATCGTAGGAATGAGTAGACTAGATTTGTTGTTAGCAATATTGGTATGATGGACTTGCGTGATTGATGGCTTTAGGCCTGTTCTCGTGGGGGCTACTTGTGTTTTGGCACAATTCGAAAAAAGATAGAAAATGTTTCTCCCGTTGCTCATTTCTTCAAATCTTAAAGCACCACCAGCATGGCAGCATATCAATGGTACAGATAGCATCCATACCCATCCGTCCATGTACATATGTAATTTCATACTCAAATTTAATTATTCAATATACAAGAGATAATGCATAGTGACGGTACATGTTATAGATATTGTCGTCTCTAGATGATGTGGAGGTAAAGGAAGATATGACTTCTCTGCCATTTTATAAGCCCTATATGAAACTTAGTTGAGCATAGTGGCGGGTAGATGGGTAGACACATGCCACACGTGAAACGCTATAAATACAACATCTTTCCGCCAAAAATAAAAAATATTTGCCCAGTGTTATGTGTAAGTACAAATTATTTGTATTTTCAGGGAATTTATTTCTAACAAAAGACGATTATAATTTTCTCATTGCATCGAGTTGTATTCATGCAAGTAATCAGTCCGTAATGTACTTTGTAATATGGCACAGATCTCTGGTAAAATAATCGCTGGTGCAGATAATAGATCCGTTGGCTCTTATGACCGAGACTTTCATAACAAGCTTCGTTTTTCTTTGTAACAAGTATATTACTCGCTCCGTCGCATCAAACATGTCAAAAGTTCATCAAAATTCGGATATATTAAAATACTTTTTAGTGTTCGGATATATCTTAATTTAGAAAATCTTAAACAAGATCCATATGGGACGGAGGGAGTACGTGGGACGTAAGAGATGAGCAGATAACATTTCATTAACATTAGTTTTGTCTAATCAAAGGTATGAAATGAATATGGCACAAGTGCACCAACGCTTGCCGGAAGTAACTGTATCAAACTATGGCGGCAAAAACAACGAATCTCTGTTCGATCAAACATCAAGCCATCACAAGGATCACTCCCTTCAGATATTTGCCATTGATCCGTACAACCAGAGAGAAGACAATCCTGCACCAAAGTTAGCGACATCTGTGTCATCAACTGAAATTCAAAGGACAAACCTGACACTAGATCACAGCTCTGATCTGTGTATATGATGACTTTAATGATCAAGGTTGCAATATGCATGGTAAAATAAAGAACTGCCAAGAACTGGATTTCTATCAACAAAAATGGAACGAAGTTTACCTGAGACAAGAACTGCCAAGAAGAGAGACGCAGCGGCGGTGCCAGGCGCCGCGGCGCTGGACCGCGCGGAGTCCGACGAGGAGTCGCAGTTGGAGGTGGAGTTCCAGTCGCCGCAGAGGCACAGGTCGGCGTGGCTCCCCTCGTCGTGCCCGCACACCCCGCCCGTGGCGCGGCAGGCGCCGCAGAACCCCCGGTTGGCCTCCGGCAGCTGCCACGCCACCCTGATGCCGTACGCCCACCCGCCGGCCCCCTCCGCCGCGCGCACGGGTGCGAGGCTGTAAGCGCTGCTGTACCCCTCGCACTGGAGCCGGCTGACGTTCACCGACCGGATGGCGCCCCACGACACCGCGCAGCACTCTGGCGGCACGGCCGTCCCGTACGCCGCCCCCGAGGGCCTCCGGCGCCCGTCGTCGTAGTAGTCGTCCCAGGCTGGGCAGCCGGAGTAGTCGGCGCAGCCCATCCCGGACACGTTCCGGCACGGCAGGTGGCGGTCGGGGAAGCCCTGGAAGAGCGGCGAGCTGGCGCGGCAGCCGAGGAGGAGGAACACGTTGTCCGGGTCCGGAGCCAGGTACGGCGCGCGCCACGGCTCGACGACGAAGCCGTTGCCGCGGCCGGCCGGGGAGCGGTCGAGGGCGCGGCAGTCGGACATGGCCGGGTCGTGCAGGGTGAGGCCGCGGTAGGCGTAGTCGATGTCGAGGACGCGGTAGGAGCCCGAGGGGAGGTGCAGCATGAGCACGCGGTCGATGCAGAAGAGCAGGTCGCGGAACCCGGCGTGGCCGCACCCCGGGTGGAGCGCGAACGGGTAGTCCACCGTGATGTTGCCGCAGAAGGACCGGCACGTCGTGATCGACACGTTGGCGCCGGCGGCCGGCTGCGCCATGGCGAATGCGCACAAAGCGAGCAGGACGGCTAGGTGAGGGCCTGAGAGCGCCATTGCCCTGTTGCAAGAAGACGAAGTGAGTGGAAGTTGATACAACTGATCTAGAGTGGCAAGAATGTGACTAATTGAGTGCTGCGAGATCAGAGGAGTCTGGGAGGACAAAGCAACCCCAGATCGATTCCTTGCTTGCTTTTGATGAAGAGCTGGGAGCCTGGGAGGCATCATTTGCTTTTCTTTTCGGGCCTTTTGCTTTTGCTTTCTTTTGATTTTTATGCCATTAGTCTTCATCTCCACTACTTTCAAATTGGTGCTCTCTTTTACATCTTGTAAGTTATGTGAACGTTGTACCAATTTAGATTGCAGCCCTCACCAAAACCTAAGTAATTCTAATCCCGAATCTCTTGAATTTTTTTCCACTCGGTTTTGCTAACTGAATCTCACTCACTCTCGGAGGATTGTGTCATGACTGGTGATTCATGCTAGCCCGCGAATTGCACACGAGTTACGATTAAGATTTCCTCAATTACGCATAGGTTGCAACTGACAAAGAATTTCCTCAATGAAACGAGTTGGGACCTGGTAATTATACTCGTTTCTAGCTCCCTACTCCCTATTCTCTCTGTAATTATACTGAACCTGGTAATTCCGTTTTGCAATGGAAAGGGGTGAAAAGCTGGTTGGGAAAAGAAAAGAAAAGGACAAAACCAACCAAAAAACACACGCAGGAAGAAACGAGGCAGTCAAGTTCTCTAAGTCAACAGAAAATAAAACTTTGGAGATAAGCTAGTTAAGTTGGAAACATTTTTATTCTGAGCTTTGGCACAACAAAGCAAGAAACTCTTGGAGACTTCAACATCGAATGCAAAAATGTTAATGTTTTTATGCCCACAATGCACGGTTCTTGTCTTACAAGATCGCACCAAAATAGAGTAGAGTTTTTCGAAGTTCCAAGCACGAGTTTGGTGCCGTTAAGTGGTCTGGACCTGTGCTTTCAGATATTGGACCTGCTGATATCCATAGAAACACAGTACAGATAAATAATTCAGGGGTGGCAGAATTGACCTGACATGAGCAAAACAGTCTTCATAAGACTGAAGTATAAGATAAACAATTAGACAATATGCTCATCTTTTACAAACATGGTCGTCCTCAGAATTCTCCTCAGTGCATTATCCCGAAGTCAACTAAGCAATTTAAAATTGACCGATGAAACCATAGCATTGTATCTCAAATATGATCCAAAATGATAAAAGAAAGGTAAGTGACATGCCTACAATTCCTTTACATAAAGCTCTAGAAATTCTTATGAAATCTGAGCATATGTTAAGGTAAGTAACTGAACAGCGAAAGAAATGTACTAATAACATCTTTCACTGGGAAAAAAAATAGGCTGAACCTTTTCGGGGTGGGGGAAACAAGCCTCAGAGAATCACTATTTCGGCGGACAGGGTGTTTCTACACCCGGGTGCATATGCACCCTTTATTTGAAACGCATATTAAATATATTGAAAAATGTTAGAAAAATACAAATAAAAATTCTTTGTGTATACCTTGACATGTTACATGCTTACAAAGTTGTTTCAGCAAAAACCGATATGTTTCATGCCTTGTGCAAAAAAGATAAATCTTAGGTGCTAAAATAGTCTATTCTTTGAGGCATTATTTGCCTTTTTTACACAGGGTACAAAAAATGTTGGTTTTAGGTGAAAATTTACGTGCACACATAGAACATGTCCCTCTACATGCTAAATTTTTTTCCTAAATTTTTTACGGTTTGGAAATATGTTTTATACATACCGGGTGCATATGCACCCGAGATCAGATTTGATTTTCCGTATTTCTGCCTCCTTTGATGTTCTTCTCATCTTTAGGAGATTCTGGAAGACACCTCTGTCCAATCCCTTGTCACTTATTATCACTTTTCTTAGCACCGGTGCATCTTCAAGTAAAAGCTTCAAGAAGCCTAGCTCTGCGAAGGAGCCAGTAAAGTTGGTCATACCAACTGTATGAACGTTCTGGAAGAGACATACATGACGATCTATCGATTCCCAGAAACGCACTGGGGGTACCATGAGATTCCTGGGAATGAGCTGCAAAGTACAGTGTAAATTAACAAGAGCAATGGTCCAATTGGGATTTATAATATGTAGCAAAGTCAAAGATCACATCAACTGTACCATTAGATCGATACATCGCAGGTTGGGGGCATGCTGAAATAAGCAGAGAGCAAGATTTGCCTCCTTCAGATTACCAAGGTTGATCTCCAGGCTTATATATGTCAGCCGGTTGAATAGTCCTGTCGTCTTCAGAATCAAGAATTCATGGTCTACACACTGAAATAGCAAGAGTTCCCTAAACACATTAAGAAACAGTGAAATAATAAGCACCATAGGAATACTTTCCTATCACAGTTTCCTTACCTCCAAGATCCGCCCATGAAGTGTAATGTTCTCAGCATCTGAAAGAGAACCAATAAATTGAGAAAGATTGAAGTTGCATCTGGCCGTTGAAGCATCATTTAAGTCAGGTTGCAATATCAGTTTGATGGTTGCAGAAATAAGATACGGCGTATGCAGATTCAGGTGTTGAAACTGGCCTTCAATTGTTAGTATCTTGAGCTTTGTTGAATGAATATTGATATGGTTCATGCTGATCAACTTCAAAAGGTGAAGTTTCTCCAAATTCGGGCAACTCGTGACTAAATCCTCTAAACTGTTTCCTTGCACAGAGATGTATTCTAGATGAAGAATGTGCAATTGTTTGAAGCCTTTAGATAGTGGTGGCAGCTGTGAACTAGTCAAAGTACAAGCTCTCAGGTACACACATTCTAGTCCGTCACAGGAGAAAAAACAAGATGGGATCCTGTAAGTGTTATATTTACTTGTCCTCAGTCGAATTTCCTTAATTCCATTTCTTGATAACATAAGCATCCAACGGTAAATGTGTCCTCCAGTGGATAGCATTTCAGTCCCAAGGGTATTCAGTCCAAACTTCAGAATTGGGCCATTGTGCAGGGAGAGAAACATATCAGTGAACTTAAGAAACCTGCATGCATCATCTTTCGTATTGCCATTTCCTGAAGCAAAATCAGATCTCCTGAACACCAGTTCGGTCATTGAAGCCCATGTGTACCTCCAGTTCCTTGACAAGAGGTAAGTTCGAACAGCTTCTTTTATTGGCAAGCAGCACATGATTTTGTCTTTGAGAGCCTCCGGTAGGTTGGTGATTATATCTTCATCTGCAACAGATTTGCATATCTTCGCTGGGGAAAATTCGTGCTCCACAATCTCGAAAAAAAAAATTTTGTGCTCCATTTGGTACGCTTGAACTGTGAGAGCGAGACCCTGCACGCAGTTTGATAAAGGAAACCTATAACATTCCACACATTATAAGGGGACAACAGAGACAGGACAGAAATTAGACAATCCGTAATTTGACTCCTCTTTTGGTATGATATACTACCATTGTAAAGATAATATTTAGAAAAAATGATTTCAAGGAAGAAACAAAATGTACAATTTGAAACATTAATGGAGATGAAGAAATAATGGACCATGTGTTCTGGTCTCATGCTAAGATTTCTTAAACTATATATGTTTATTTTGTGGAAACACAAGGGAGCTATTACTGTTTTTACTCCTTTTCTTACCGTTCTAGCATGAGTAAAGGGGCAGGATGGGCAATTGAAGAGAAAAAAGAGACAAGATTATCTTCCTCAAATGTCGTGGCATGGAAAAGATATCACTAAAAGGAGATTTTTGTTGTGGAAAATAAGAAATGTTTAGAAATGCCGCCATGGAATGGCACGAGTGAGAAAATGTAACAGAGGCATGACCAAATCAAGCATAATGGGCCGACTAATAGGTCTAACAACAGTCATACGAAATCGTATATTGCAGGGGTGATGTATGTAAAACCTATTTATTGATGTTATGTTTAAGGCAGCAGCTAAGTTAAATCTTAGTCAATAAGAGATAATTGCTTTGTTGTTTTGTCTATATATAATGTCAAATTATAGATTTTTATTAAATTGTATTTTATGTAAAAACAGTTTTATTATTTCAAAATATTATGTGCCTTTATATGTGGGGCAAGGAAATACTGAGTACCCTAGCAATGATGCCAGCTTGGATGGATACTGACCCCATGTCAACGCATTTTGTGAATCAATATACTATGTGTACAAATATCTAAGGAAATTCTCGGGCATTTAACACCTACACCTTGGGTGGATTGTTACCCGGATTTATTTGGTGTCTTGATGGCTTCGATGAACCTTCTCTCTAATGATGCCACCTTGGATGGATACTAACCTCACGTCAACGCATTTTGTGAATCAATATACTAGGTGTACAAAATATCTAAGGAGTAGATATATTTACTTATACAAATATATTAGTAGAGTGCTTATTTCATATTTATATCGGTTGTCAAAATATGCTTTAAACGAGAAAGAATCTTATTGGTTTGTGAAATATATTGTGGTTTTTTTATACACATGAAGTTTTGCATGTATTATATTGACATGTTACGAGGAAAAATAGTGACCCACCATTTTCGTCGATTCGCTGCGTTTTAAATTTGTAAGTAAGTTGTAAATTATATATTGCACCGAGAAATAAAATTTGAGAACCGTGGCAACGCACGGGCATTTGTACTAGTATAAAATAAAAGAACAAAGGTACTAGCCTGCGAGCTTTTGTGGCTTTTAGGGAGTTTAAACCTTCCAGAGAATTTTAAAAAAGTACAAAAAATCTAATAAATAAAAACCTAGAAAATAATAAAAATATTGTGCTTCTAAAAAGGACCTAGTTACAAGCTGAACTTAAAAAGAGGCAAAGTGGCATATATGATAAATAGTGAACTTTGTTAGTAGTCGCCTCATTATGCAGGTTGTCGCTAGATCTTGAAGGGTGGATGAGCTCGAAATAGGAGGAATGGGGGATTTGGAATTGACGGTGAGAGAGCCACCCCTATATACGGTAGCAAAATTTTGAGGGCGGTGACCGAATTCATCCCGCCGATTTTTCGCCGTTCCGCGCGACCTCATGCCATGTCCCCTCGGCGACGTTGTCGCTTTTTATGGAGACCTCACGCCATCTCCCCTCAGTGGCTCTGCCGGAACGCGGAGTGGCTCGCTTTAAGAACCGTGATATACAGCCACGCGGAGGAACCTAGGAAACCAAACGGGCCAAAAATTGCGCCTCACACTGGAGCCAAGGGAGCCCAGGCTACCAAACAAGCCCTATGTGTCTCTTGGAAATTAGTTGGGTTCCTTGCTTTATAGTTCCTGTTTGGACCTTCCAGTTAGTTTTGTCGAATTCTGGTTAGTGGTGACGTCGAATGTTTGCAGTGGATTCCCTTGGTACTGTCCCAACTCGTTTCTAGCTCCCTAGCTCCTATTCTCTCTGTAATTATACTGAACCTGGTATTTCCGTTTTGCAATGGAAAGGGGTGAAAAGCCGGTTGGGAAAAGAAAAGGGCAAAAGCAACCAAAAAACACACGCAGGCAGAGACAAGGCAGTCAAGTTCTCTAAGCCAACATAGGAATACACTGAGGGTGAAAAGAAAACTTTGGAGATAAGCTGCATAGCGCAAGTTAAGTTGGAAACATTTTTGTTCTGAACTTTGGCACAAGAAAGCAAGAAACTCTTGGAGAGACCACTGTTTTCACAGCACAAAATGAGGCACCGAATAACTTCAACATTGAATGCAAAAATGTTAATGTTTTTATGCCCACAATAAGCTGCATAGCGCAAGTTAAGTTGGAACATTTTTGTTCTGAACTTTGGCACAAGAAAGCAAGAAACTCTTGGAGAGACCACTGTTTTCACAGCACAAAATGAGGCATCGAATAACTTCAACATTGAATGCAAAAATGTTAATGTTTTTATGCCCACAATACACGGTTCTTTTCTTACAAGATCGCACCAAAATAGAGTATATTTTTTCGAAGTTCCAAGCACGAGTTTGGTGCCGTTAAGTGGTCTAGACCTGTGCTTTCAGATATTGGACTTGTTCTTTCAGATATTGGACCTGCTCCTATCCATAGAAACACAGTACAGATAAATAATTCAGGGGTCGCAGAATTGACCTGACATGAGCAAAACAGTCTTCATAAGACTGAAGTATAAGATAAACAATTAGACAATATGCTCATCTTTTACAAACATGGTCGTGCTCATAATTCTCCTCAGCACATTATCCCGAAGTCAACTAAGCAATTTTAAATTGACCGATGAAACCATAGCGTATCTCAAATATGATCCAAAACGATAAAAGAAAGATAAGTGGCATGCCATGTATGAAGGTAGTGTTGGTATTTTCATATAGAATGCCTACAATTCCTTTACAGAAAGCTCTAGAGATTCTTATGAAATATGAGCCTATGTTAAGGTAAGTAACTGAACAGCGAAAGAAATGTACTAATAACATCTTTCACTGGGGAAAAAAATAGGCTGAACCTTTTCGGGGTGGGGGAAACAAGCCTCAGACAATCACTATTTCTGCCTCCTTTGATGTTCTTCTCATCTTTAGGAGATTCTGGAAGACACCTCTGTCCAATCCCTTGTCACTTATTATCACTTTTCTTAGCACCGGTGCATCTTCAAGTAAAAGCTTCAAGAAGCCTAGCTCTGCGAAGGAGCCAGTAAAGTTGGTCATACCAACTGTATGAACCTTCTGGAAGAGACATACATGACGATCTATCGATTCCCAGAAACGCACTGGGGTTACCATGAGATTCCTGGGAATGAGCTGCAAAGTACAGTGTAAATTAACAAGAGCAATGGTCCAATTGGGATTTATAATATTTAGCAAAGTCAAAGATCTCATCAACTGTACCATTAGATCGATACATGTGAGGTTGGGGGCATGCTGAAATAAGCAGAGAGCAAGATTTGCCTCCTTCAGATTACCAAGGTTGATCTCCAGGCTTATATATGTCAGCCGGTTGAATAGTCCTGTCGTCTTCAGAATCAAGAATTCATGGTCTACACACTGAAATAGCAAGAGTTCCCTAAACACATTAAGAAACAGTGAAATAATAAGCACCAAAGGAATACTTTCCTATCACAGTTTTCTTACCTCCAAGATCGGCCCATGAAGTATAATGGTCTCAGCATCTGAAAGAGAACCAATAAACTCAGAAAGATTGAAGTTGCATCTGGCCGTCGAAGCATCATTTAACTCAGATTGCAGTTTCAGTTTGATGGTTGCAGAAGTAAGATAGGGCGTATGCAGATTCAGGTGTTGAAACTGGCCTTCAATTGTTAGTATCTTGAGCTTTGTTGAATGAATATAGATATGGTGCATGCTGATCAACTTAGCAAGGTGAAGTTTCTCCAAATTCGGGCAACTCGCAACTAAATCCCCTATACTGTTTCCTTGCACAGAGATATGTTCTAGATGGAGAGTACTCAATTGTTTGAAGCCTTTAGATAGTGGCAACTGTGAACTAGTTAAGATACAAGCTCGCAGGTACACATGTTCTAGTCTATCACAGAAGAAAAAGCAAGATGGGATCTTGTAACGGTCAAATGTACTTGTCATAAGATGAATTTCCTTAATTCCATTTCTTGATAACATAAGCATCCAGCGGTAAATGTGTCCTCCAGTGGATAGCATTTCAATCCCAGTATTCAGTCCAAACTTCAGAATTGGGCCATTGTGCAGGGAGAGAAACATATCAGTGAACTTAAGAAACTTGCATGCATCATATTTTGCATTGCCATTTCCTGAAGCAAAATCAGATCTCCTGAACACCAGTTCGGTCATTGAAGCCCATGTGTACCTCCAGTTCCTTGACAAGAGGCAAGTTCGAACAGCTTCTTTTATTGGCAAGCAGCACAGGATTTTGTCTTTGAGAGCGTCCGGTAGGTTGGTGATTATATCTTCATCTGCAACAGATTTGCATATCTTCGCTGGGGAAATTTCGTGCTCCACAATCTCGAAAAGAAAAATTTTGTGCTCCATTTGGTACGCTTGAACTGTGAGAGCGAGACCCTGCACGCAGTTTGATAAAGGAAACCTATAAATCTCTAACATTCCACACATTATAAGGGGACAACAGAGACAGGACAAAAATTAGACAATCCGTAATTTGACTCCTCTTTTTGATATGATATACTACCATTGTAAAGAAAATATTTAGAAAAAATGATTTTAAGGAAGAAACAAAATGTACAATTTGAAATCTAGCACGGCAGTTCATAGTAATCAGATGAGCATTTCTGTTAAACACCTGGAAAAGATTAACTGACACTACTTTAATTGGTCCGACATCTCAACATAATCTGCACCACATTGTTGGTAAAAATTGGGTCACAATATTGGGATTACAATTCTCGGCTAAAACTACAACACAATCTGCACCACATTGAGAAAATTGTTGTAATTTCAGTTTACCTACAAGAGGACACACCTGCCTAAATCATAGGCCTCTTGTGGACGCGCATGAATCCTGGTTAACTTAGCCATCTAACACTCTTACACCACCCGGAGATATACAGTGTTGGAAAACAGAAGCAAAAACATGGCAATAATTACAGCAGTACAGCACACCTAAAACCCCCGGAAGAATTCCTCGAAATCACATACGAATCGCACCCGACGGTGTCCCAACCCGCGGCGCGGGCAGGGCGAGCGCACGAGGGGAGTAATATGGCGGAGCGAAGCCGAATCGAGCGGGTGACGAGGCGAAAGCGAAAGACGAACGGGCCTCACCTAGGGTTTGGGCGGCTGCTTTGGATCTCTTCCTGTCCCCCGCCCTTGGGTTTCGGCTTTCTGCCGCCGCGTCTGCCGGTGCTGATCGTGGCGAGGCAGCACGGCACAGCACCGCTCCGGCCAACCGAGAAAATGCGGCGGCGGCCAGGCGAATGGATGACGATCGCTGAGTGGTGAGTGGGTGATTTTTTTTTTCCCTTGGCAGCTCGAGGCGGTGGGCGACGAACTGGGACGTGCCGGCCTGGCACGGTCGTGTTTTACCGGCCCAAAGGTCTGCAAGCTGCGATCAGCCTTGTTTTTTTTTCTCCACCAGATTTTAAAGTTTTTGGTGTATCATAAAAAAATTATTCTCAGAAAAATTGGAAATGCATCGCACATCTACTTTTCCCTAAGGACTCCTTATCCTCGCTTGGAACAAGTGTTGGATACTTATTATGCAAAATCAGGACAAATGGTGAGTGTGGTTGTAAGAGCAGAAATCTGTGAGACTTTGCATATCGATACTGAAGCGTTGTCAGATAGATACTAAAACTACCAGATCTTGTTCTTGTGGGAGCAAATCGAAGTGATTGTTTCTTGCATTTTGTGGAAAAAAATAATCCAACGATATGAGTGGTTGGAAAGAAAAACAATTATCCATTGGAAAAAGGATAACTTTACCGAAGGCGGTGGCTCAAGCCATCCCGGTCTATGCCATGTCGGTATTTCAAATACCAAAAGGAGTTTGCAAAAAAATGATGGATGTTATCTCAAACTTTTGGTGGGGATGATGAAAACAACAATAGGATGCACTGGCTAGCATGGTAGAAGTTATGTTGCCCGAAAAAAGATGGAGGCATAGGGTTTATGGATTTCCATTCATCTAATCTTGCCATGCTCGCCAAACAAATTGGGAGATTGATCAAGAAACCAGAATCTGCGTATGCAAGAGTTCTTAGATATGGAGATTCTTTCACCTGGCAAAGTTTAGTGACCAGCCTAAAGCCCTAAATACCTTTAAAAGGGGTTACATACGGAGACTGGGGAATGGTGACATAATTAATATA
>NC_061511.1:183354415-183370524 GCF_022539505.1 Lolium rigidum | reverse complement strand
GTACCCATTACCATTCGTTGACAACAACAAACATCTCTCAAAACTTTATTTGTATGCTCTCTATATGATTTCAAATCTTAAAAAGCTCTAGCACATGATTTAATCCCTGCTTCCCTCTGCGAAGGGCCTATCTTTTACTTTATTGTTGAGTCAGTTCACCTATTCTTTCTATCTTAGGAGCAAACACTTGTGTAAACTGTGTGCATTGATTCTTACATGTTTACTTATTGCACTTGTTATATTACTTTGTGTTGACAACTATCCATGAGATATACATGTTACAAGTTGAAAGCAATTGCTGAAACTTAATCATCCTTTGTGTTGCTTCAATGCCTTCTACTAAGAATTTGTTGCTTATGAGTTAACTGTTATGCAAGTCTTATTGATGCTTGTCTTGAAAGTACTATTCATAAAAAGTCTTTGCTATATGATTCAGTTGTTTAGTCATTATCTTTACCATTGCTTTGAATCACTTCATTCATCTCATATGCTTTACAATAGTATTGATCAAGATCATGTTGGTAGCATGTCACTTAAGAAATTATCCCTGTTATCGTTTACCTACTCGAGGGCGAGTAGGAACTAAGCTTGGGGATGCTTGATACGTCCCAAACGTATCTATAATTTCTTATGTTCCATGCTACTTTTATGATGATACACACATGTTTTATACACACTTTATGTCATTATTATGCATTTTCCGGAACTAACCTATTGACAAGATGCCGAAGTGCCAGTTCTTGTTTTCTGCTGTTTTTGGTTTCAGAAATCCTAGTAAGGAAATATTCTTGGAATTGGACGAAATCAACGCCCAACACCTTATAATTCCACGAAGCTTCCAGAACACCGGAGAGGGACCAGAGGGGAGGCCCTGGGCCCCCACACAATATGGCGGCGCGGCCAGAGAGGGGGGCGCGCCACCCTGGCGTGTGGCCCCTCCGTAGCCCTTCCGACTCCGCCTCTTCGCCTATAAGAAGCTCCCTGACCTAAATCTTCGATACGGAAAAGCCACGGTACGAGAAACCTTCCCGTAGCCGCCGCCATCGCGAAGCCAAGATCCGGGGGACATGAGTCTCCGTTCCGGCACGCCGCCGGAACGGGGAAGTGCCCCGGAAGGCATCTCCATCGACACCACCGCCATCTTCATCACCGCTGTTGTCTCCCATGAGGAGGGAGTAGTTCTCCATCGAGGCTAAGGGCTGTACCGGTAGCTATGTGGTTAATCTCTCTCCTATGTACTTCAATACAATGATCTCATGAGCTGCCTTACATGATTGAGATTCATATGAGTTTTGTATCACTATTAGTCTATGTGCTACTCTTGTGATGTTATTAAAGTAGTCTATTCATCCTTCACGATGTAATGGTGACAATGTGTGCATCGTGTAGTACTTGGCGTAGGTTATGATCATAATCTCTTGTAGGTTATGGAGTTAATTATTACTATGATAGTATTGATGTGATTCATTCCCCCTTCATAGTGTAAAGGTGACAGTGTGTATGCTATGTTAGTACTCGGTTTAAATTGCAAAGATCTATTATGCTCTAATGGTTACTTAAATATGAATGCCGAATGTTGTGGAGCTTGTTAACTCCGGCATTGAGGTGCTCTTGTAGCCCTACACAACGAATGATGTTCATTATCAAACAAGAGTATATGTAGCACAAAGGAAGAGAACTTATTTATTATGTGATCAATGTTGAGAGTGTCCACTAGTGAAAGTATGATCCCTAGGCCTTGTTTCCAAATACTGCAATCATCGCTTGTTTACTCGTTATACCGCATCTTTACTTCCCGCAATATTACTACCATCAATCGCACGCCGACAAGCACTTTTCCGGCGCCGTTACTACTCGCTCATATTCATTCATACCACTTGTATTTCACTATCTCTTCGCCGAACTAGTGCACCTATACATCCGACAAGTGTATTAGGTGTGTTGGGAACACAAGAGACTTCTTGTATCGTGATTGCGGGGTTGCTTGAGAGGGATATCTTTGACCTCTTCCTCCCTGAGTTCGATAAACCTTGGGTGATCCACTTAAGGGAAACTTGCTGCTGTTCTACAAACCTCTGCTCTTGGAGGCCCAACACTGTCTACAAGAATAGAAGCACCCGTAGACATCACTCTCCGTGATAGGGTTTTCGCAACGGAGAGAATATATAGGCGAAGGGGCAGAGTCGGGGGCGCCCGAGGGGCCCACCCCATAGGGCGGCGCGCCCAGGGCTGGGGCCGCGCCCCCTAGGGTGTGGCCGCCTCGCGTCCCCTCTTCGTCTCCTCTTCGGTGTTCTGGAAGGCTCCATGGAAAATAGGACCGTGGGCTTTTGTTTCGTCCAATTCCAAGAATATTTCCTGTGTAGGATTTCTGAAACCAAAAACAACGAGAAACGAGAACCGGCGCTTCGGCATCTTGTTAATAGGTTAGTGCCGGAAAATGCATCAAAACGATGTAAAGTGTATATAAAACATGTGAGTATTGTCATCTAACTAGCATGGAACATAATAAATTTTAGATACGTTTGAGACGTATCACCTTGTCAATGGTAATCCTACAGTCATAGGGTGATGGGGCAGTGGATAATAATGCATAGGATGATGAGGCATTGAATGCTGAATTGGCTGATGAGGCGTAGCTTGATCAATCATAGGCTAAAGAGCCATGTCCCAATCAGACTCCACCAGACTGTTGAAGCCAGTGCATTGCCGATTCTTGAGAAGGCATCTGAGAGACTCGCCTTGCTTATGCCCCCACCTTGCGCGCTAGATGCCGTGTCGTGGATTCCGACATTGGGGAATGAGGGGGGAGGGGGCAAAGAGCGCAACTAGTCCTAGCGACGGTCCGAACCGAGATCACAATCACACAAAGACATATGTGTTTTACCCAGGTTGAGGCCACGATGTGCTAAGCCCTATGTCCTGCAACTATCCACTATATGGTGGTGCCTTCTTCCTTACATTGTTCTTCTTTTGCTTCTCTGGATACGCAGCCTCAAGCCTCCTTTTATATGGCAAAGGGGTCACCAAGGTGACCTGTGTGGATCCAGGCGACGAGGTGTCGAGTGCATGGATTCAACGTGTCTATGCAAACATATTGCTTGGCGGGACGCGCTGCGAAGCTACAGATGCAGGTTGGGTCTTTTTCGTCCGTCACGTCCTGGCTATGCGGTGGCGGCTAACCGGGATACCACGGTGAGGCTCTCGGCGATGTCTCCAGTTAGAACCCCACCGACATCCTTAATTCTGCTAGGTTGCGGCCCGCCCATTGGATCCGGGGACCCCCGGTCCCCGTGTAGACAACAAACGGGGGGTGGTATGGGCAGATGGTACGGGAAGACTCATGTAGCGATTCTCGTTAACCTTCTCCTGACTTTCTAGTATTTTGGTCGTCATTTCTTCATACGAACTTCGATTGAGGTGTTCTTCGGCTCATTGAATTCATATGGACAAGGGCTACAACTCCATGGTCTTGGATCTTAAATATGAGATGATGGAAAATATGATTTTTCCACACCTCATATGGCTAAGCCTGGTGCCTACATCTTCCCCGTATTGCATCCTCTTGGATCCGCTTACCTTGCTTTACCCATAATTGTCCAAAAAACCTACACACGTGTCAAAGACAAGGAAAAGTAATAAAATCCTAATAAAAATCATAAAACTAATATTTGTGGAAAACTCATATGAAAATGAATGTGAACTTGTAATCATGCACAATAGGCATAGTTGTTGCTAGATGGAGCATGGAATGAGTGGCAATATGAATAATTTTTATGGTTAAATATGCATCATAATTGCACTCATCAATAAACGCAACGATCTCCACATATAACACGAAGATCTTTATCATGTTAACCTTCCGTATTACTTTTCGATACACGTTGTATTGCTTAACGATACTCAAAATAGTCCGAGGTGAAACTCTAGGGTGCCCTCGTTACCCGACATGTTCTATTTACTCATTTCATGTCATCGATATATGTTCCTGCGACACAACAACTTAGTCACTTGTTTGGCTAGACGATGATGAACAACATGATACATGAGTGGGCTGAAAGCGTATCTCTCCATTTTAGGAGTAGCAATTCCCATGATCACATAAAACGACACTAATTAAGCCATATTATATGGTACGAGCGATTATCATCTTTATACTCACTTAGTTACGAAGTGGCGTTTGAAGAACTCATGACATCTATATCATATGCTAGTTCATTTTAGTATCAAGGTCTAACGATCTAGTAACTATAATACTTAGTTTTTGCGAAACTACCGATAACTTATATTGACACTGTATTTCGTGGTATTTCAATTGGGGTCTATCCAATATCATTGTTCCGCTAACAATGCTACTCGCATGTGATAATATGAAACCTTGTCACAAATTTTACTCATTGCACTATAGTTAGGAAAACAAGACCATCATCATCACATGTACTAATCATAGAGGAAATTCTAGGGAATTCTTTATTTGGTGTTTATAATCCCACTCATGCAGTTAGCTAGGTTTTTCTCCAATATCTCAATATCCAGAGCTAATGCAACTATAGTATAGAATAGAAACTTAATTATGAATCAAGACATATAGAATAATACAACTTATTATTGCCTATAGGGCATATTTCCTTCAAAATTATTTTAGCATGTACATTTGAAAAGTTCGTATAAACCTAGAAATTTATATTTAATCTTTATGAATCAGTATATTAATAGGAAATATGCATGAACATTTTAGAATTTTAGAACCTCTGAATATATGTATTTTTGCACCCGTGAGCATACTCTTTTTTAAACCATGAATTTTTTTTGAACATATGTGAATACTTTTTTATTGTTGTTGTTTTAAGCCGAACGTGAACATTTTTTGTACCATGAATATTTTCAAAACCATGAATATTTTTCCGATTACATGACCATATTTTTTCAGGACCATGAATATTTTTCAAAAACTTAATATTTTTGAATCAATGAATGAATTGTTTTGAACCCATGAATAATTTTTTGAACCTTGTGAACCAAAATTTGAAACTACATGAACAACTTTTAAATATGAAAAAATATTTTTAATCCATGAACATACTTTTTTGCATCACGTGAACATTTTTACGAGATGACAATTTTGAACAATGAACAATTTAAAAAACATGAAAACCAATAATAATAATAATAATAACATGGAAAAAGAACGAAAGAGAAAGATAAAAGAAGAAGATAACATAAAAGAGAAAGAAAAAGAGAACGATAAATAGAAAACCAGAAGAACCGTTAAGAATGCCCTCAACAGCAAGCGGAGAAATAAAATAAAACTAAAACCCCGACCCGTATACTACAAAGGGTACGCGATGTGAGTGGCTGTACAATAAGCAGGCAGTTGGAACCCGTGCCGGACACCCCACGCATGTGTGTTGGGCTAGCACACACTGCATTTTCTCTTTTCATTTTTCTTTCTTATTTATTTTTTATTTTTGCTATTTCTTCTTTTACATATTTTTAAATCTGAACATTTTACTTCTGTTATTTTTCAAAATATGAGCAGTTTCAAAATCAGAATAAACTTAAAATTTAAAGAATTTGAAATCTGAACATTTTTAATTTTAAACATTTTCAAATCTAAAAATTATTTTATGTAAAAAAATTAGACAAAAGAACTAGCTGAAAAAAAAACTAAACCAGGAATCGGAGAAGGAAACCCGGGTTGAAAACCCAGACATAAAAACCAAACTGAAAAATGCAAAACAGAAATAGTGGGGCTGGTGTGTTGTGCACCTGTGTCGAGTAGGCGCCGACCTGGTCGGCATATAATTTTTTTAGAACGTACTGGACTTTATTTAAACATGAACATAGTTTACAATAAAAAATTATTTAATGTAAAAAAAATTAGACAAAAGAACTAGTTGGATAAAAAAACTAAACCAGGAATCGGAGAAGGAAACCCGGGTTGAAAACCCAGACATAAAAACCAAACTGAAAAATGCAAAACAGAAATAGTGGGGCTAGTGTGTTGTGCACCTGTGTCGAGTAGGCGCCGACCTGGTGGGCATATAATTTTTTTAGAACGTACTGGCCTTTATTTAAACATGAACATAGTCTACAATAATACCCAGACCAACATGTGGTTTTTTGCTAACCAAATGTGTCATTCGGTAGTTAGTGAGGAAGCATGGCGCGCCAACATATGGTCTTCAAGATTCAACTCCCGTCCTTCATGGTTGAAGTATGTCTCTCCTCGAACTTGAGCTCGACACTTGATCTCCTTCAAAATGCTACCGAAAACTCCCATATTCTTGCATGACAAGCCTTGTACCACCTCCAAGTAATCTGAAGCCACTTGGATTGGCCCTAGATTTGTCTAGGGAAAAGTCGAGTGCCTCTCTACATGCAAGCGCTTCCAAACAATGTTTCAGAATCGTGATTCTGAATCGAATCGAAACTATGGTAGAATCGCTGATCGTGTGTGATCTTAACTTCTAAAATCATAAAATCTCGAATGGACAAGTCTATAGCCGAAGCACCCAAAAAGACTCCTAGCTTGGATCCGCAGATCACTACCATGTCGCCAATTGGCAACAACAATTTTGCAAGTTTCCATAGAAAAATGCGTATTTTAGCCGGGAGAGAAATCGTGAGTGCCGCCGCGGTAAGGATTCTTGTTTGAACGGGCCAGACTGTCACACGACACAAGTCAAGATAGTGAGGCAACGTCGAGGGCAGAAGTCGTCTTGTGGCCGCGATTTAGAGCATCTCTAGCCGCGTCCCCCAAAGCGTTTCCCAAATCGCGCCGGATTGAGCGTTTGGGGGACGTGTTTTGTTCGTGCCGCGTTTGGAGGACGTCGCTCCCCAGTCGCGTCCCCCAAATAAAATTTCGGAAATTTTAAACTTAATGAGATTCGATTAGATTCGTCCAAACTTACATAGATTCGAACGAAATTTGACTAAATTTAAACTAAACCTAATTTAGAACCATTTGCGGCGGCCGGAGGCGTCGTAGTACTGCTGGAAGTTGTACATGTCGTCGGTGACGACCTCCTGCTTGACGCGCTCCTCGACGGGCTCGTCCTTCACCAAGCCGCTTGGTCCCGCCGCCGTCGTCGGTGAGGTCCACCAGCCGGCTTGCCGGAGTCACGGATGGACATGGCGATCGCCGCTTCCAGTGTCGCCCCTCCAGGCGTCCTTGTCGTTCATGGACGCCAAGAACGCCCCCGCAGCCCCGGGCAGTCCTCGGGTCGCCGCCGCCGGCGATGAGCCGCCGCCGCCGCTCATACTCCGCCGCAGCCGCCGCTCGCGATGCTTCCTCCGGCTCCTCCTTCACCTCCGGCTTCGGGACGAGGAGGGCGCCGCCGCGCCTCCCTTGCTGCCGCCGGCTGCCGCTGCCGCCACGCCTCGTGTTGACGGGCGTCGCCGGCTCCTCCTTGACCTCCCGTTTGGGGACGGTGTAGGGCGCCGACCGGTACGACGAGGACGGCGTCGATCGCGCTGGTCCTGAGGAAGAAGAGTGCGAGGAGGACGAGTACATCGTCCTCCTCGGCTGCCATTGAGGAGACGGCGGCGGTGACGACGGCATCTCCAACCTTGGAGCGCCGTTGCGGATGCCGCGGATGACGTTGTCGAGGGTGCGCCCCGGAACGCCCCTGCAACAGGCGCGGCCGTCCTTGTTCCAGCCGTTGGGGCCGCCGACGAGGTTGTTGGTGTTGTGCATCTCGACGTCGTACTTCGCCTTGAAGTACGTCGTCCACCAGGCGTCGTTGTTGTTGACCGCCCACGTTGGATCCAACCGCTCCTCGGCGGTGAGTTGAGCCCGCCGGGCCTTGAGGCGTCCCTCCATTGATCCGTGGCCAGCTTCGGCGGCGGCGGGACGCCAATGCCGTTCACGGCCATCTTCCAGCCGCCGCTGCTGGCGGCCCGCATGTCCGGCGGGACCGGGATACCGGGCGTGGTACAACGCCCACGCCTCCGGCACGGTGAGGCTGCCACGGCCGGCCGCTCGCCGCGGCGATCTTGCGGGAGGACGAGCTCGACATTTTTGGAGCGGCGAGGAGAAGATCCGGGAGGGGGAGGCGGCGGCGACGAGAAGGATTGTGAGCGGCGAGAACCGCAGGCGTCTTAAAACAGCCGGCGGCAGCCGGGTGGTTGCACGCAATAACTCCGCGCGGACGGCCACGCGGCCATGCACGCCGAGACGCGTCCCTCGCGTCGCTCGGGAAAACAGGGACGCCATTAACGTCGCTTGACCAAAGGTAGGCGACAGGGTTTTAGCCTTCCGTGCCGCTGACGGGTCGACCCCGCCACTCCCCGCCTCGCTTTTCGTTGTGTCCGGCGTGCCCGGTGCGTCCCCTGTGGGACGGGGACGGGCTCGGGGCGCCAGACACCGTATCGGGGCGTACCGGACAAAAATGGGCTTTAGGGGACGCGGCTAGAACGCATTTTTTGTCCGGTACACTCCAAATCCCTTTAGGGATGCTTCAGGGGACGCGGCTGGAGATGCTCTTAGATGCTGTCAACGCGCGCAGAATCGTCGAGTAATGTCGACGGGGACCGTGCGCCAGGTGCATGCGTAGCGGTAGACACGCTGGGATAATGGCAGAGAGGTAGACCCTGTACTGTACTCCATCGAAGTTGTTGCTTCTGATAGCATTGACCCGTCAGGTCTGGGTTGGTGAAGTCGCGTGCGCTCTCCACCGGCCGGAGGAGAGCTGTGAGCTGGAGAACATATCCAGTGCTACCACCCCTTTAGGTGGTACCGTGCTACCGTACAAAAAAAACGTATTTTATACGTGTTAAAAAATTATACGAAAAATTGTGAGTGCTCATGAAGCATGTGCCTACAACATCCTAAAATTTCATATCCAAAATCGACATGGACACTGAGAAACAAAAAAGAGAAAAACAGCATGAATAGTGTCATTTTCTGTTTTGTCTTTTTGTGACACTAGGTAGCACTATTCTTGCTGAATTTCTTTTTTTTGTTTCTCAGTGTCCATGTCGATTTTGGATATGAAATTTTGGGATATTGTAGGGACATACTTCATGAGCACACACAATTTTTCTTATAATTGTTTGACACGTATAAAATACGTTTTTTTATATGGTAGCACGGTACCACCTAAAGGGGTGGTAGCACTAGGTATCTTCTCCTGTGAGCTGATGCTGTCGACGCAGGACGTTTTCTCGTGTGATTGTGATGTGGGCATGTGGCACAATCGACCGGAAGGATCGTGGTGCGCTAATCGCGACATCTTAGAGATATACAGGATCACCTGCCAGATATACACACACAATAAGAATATAAGATACGGAGACAAATCTGAGGAGATCGTGCGTGACAATATTTGAACAGGACACGTCACCCTCGATCCGTCGCTAGCTACACATTTCAACACTCAATGTACTACGCGTGTTTTTTTTACTCATGCACTATCCGTGTCTTGCATTTTACTCCCTCCATGCATTATTATAAGATATTATAGGTACTTTTAAAATAGACTAGATACAAATTAAAGTATGTGAACCTACACACTAAAAATAGACTAGATATAAACTAAAGCGGATAAACTAAAGAAAATGCTCCAACATTTTACATATCTAAACACAGAGAGTACTTCACAAACTGGCTTGATTTAGGTGGGCATGTATACAGTGTTGAGTATACACGCAAATTAACGTATGATTTAACCTGAATAAGAAATTGGCAAAGCATGATCATACAAATAGTAATAATTAAATTAATCATGCAAATTAACAGAATAGATGAACATATTGCATCTAAACAACATAAATTGATAGCATCTATTGTGAGAGCTAGAAACTCTAGCAAGATCTAAAAGAGGAGAATATGATCCATGCGGTGCAGAAAGAGCAGCAGGAGCAGCGGCGTTCGCGTCGACATTGTGACCCGTGTCACCAAAGAGGTTATCGATATTCACAAAGAAGATGTCAACGGGGAAGGAGTCCTCGGATGATGTCATGTTGCCAGTAATCGTGCTGGAGCACTCCCCAAGATCCCAATTGGCCTTCACTCATATATGTCTACAAGAGGTGGGGTTCCGAAGGCCTACTATATATTTCGCCCTTCGATGGGATGGGAAAGACGTGGGGCAGCGCAAGGTTTTTGATGTGAGTAATCTCATGTAACGTACCAATTAGGGTTCACTTATGAGTTTATATAGTGCGGGTCGGTAAGTTATGGATCACAACCCATGTCCAAGTCAACACACCCCACGATCTAGAAAATCTGGATCTGGATGCCGATGCATCCGTTAAAGAGTCATAAATTAATACACGTGATTAATTTACCAACAACAAAAATATAAACAACATGCATTGGTATGAGCTCGACTCCACGAAACACGTAACAAGAGCATGGTGCGCGCTGTGTGACAACGTGGAAGGCGGGGAAGGAGTGTGCATGAACTACTTCTCTTCTCACTCACTTAGTAGTGCTAAAAGAATTCACCTTATAAGTTGATCCAACTTTTAGAAATATGGGACTAAACTTTATTACACCTTTTGTCATGCATGCATGGTCCAAATGAGAACTTCAGCAGAATTTGTATGAGACTAGGGGCTAAGGCTCACTAGCTAGCTCAATTCCAAGAATCCATCACAAAGTCTCATAGGCACATCAGTTACTTTTACCGCAGAACATTGTTTATATACGGATTCATGGTGGAGACTGTTAAGTTGAACTTTCAATAGAAACATTATGTTACACTATTTAGCAACTTAAATATAGGACTATGCTTTGAACTAGACGTTTATGCACATTAGCTTCACAAAAAACTAGACCGATACTTGGCCGCCGCAAGGCTTTCCCGTGGGTTGGAGCTTATAAGTCACACCCCAAAGCATTTGAGTTTATTAGAGTGCACCAAACTCTCATAGACTGAGATGTTTGACAACTAGAATCATATAGGTGGTGCCCTTTAAAATATGTTCAACATGATAACACCCCTGCTTAAATAAGCCACTTAGAAGATGATACGTCTCAAACGTATCTATAATTTCTTATGTTTCATGCTACTTTTATGATGATACTCACATGTTTTATACACATTATATGTCATATTTATGCATTTTCCGGCACTAACCTATTGACGAGATGCCAAAGAGCCGCTTGTCGTTTTCTGCTGTTTTTGGTTTCAGAAATCCTACAAAGGAAATATTCTCGGAATTGGACGAAATCAACGCCCAGGGTCTTATTTTTCCACGAAGCTTCCAGAAGACCGAGGGAGAAACGAAGTGGGGCCACGAGGTGGCGACACACTAGGGCGGCGCGGCCCTGGCCCTGGCCGCGCGGCCCTAGCGTGTGGGGCCCTCGTGACTCCTCCGACTCCGCCCTTCCGCCTACTTAAAGCCTTCGTCGCGAATACCCCAGCACCGAGAGCCACGGTACGGAAAATCTTCCAGAGACGCCGCCGCCGCCAATCCCATCTCGGGGGATTATGGAGATCGCCTCCGGCACCCTGCCGGAGAGGGGAATCATCTCCCGGAGGTCTCTTCATCGCCATGATCGCCTCCGGATCGATGTGTGAGTAGTACACCCCTGGACTATGGGTCCATAACAGTAGCTAGATGGTTGTCTTCTCCTCATTGTGCTATCATGTTAGATCTTGTGAGCTGCCTATCATGATCAAGATCATCTATTTGTAATGATACATGTTGTGTTTGTTGGGATCCGATGAATATTGAATACTATGTCAAGTTGATTATCAATCTATCATATATGTTGTTTATGTTCTTGCATGCTCTCCGTTACTAGTAGAGGCTCTGGCCAAGTTGATACTTGTAACTCCAAGAGGGAGTATTTATGCTCGATAGTGGGTTCATGCCTCCATTGAATCGGGACGAGTGACGTAAAGTTCTAAGGTTGTGGATGTGCTCGTTGCCACTAGGGATAAAACATCGATGCTTTGTCTAAGGATATTTGTGTTGATTACATTATGCACCATACTTAATGCAATTGTCTCGTTGTTTGCAACTTAATACCGGAAGGGGTTCGGATGATAACTCCGAAGGTGGACTTTTTAGGCATAGATGCATGCCGGATAGCGGTCTATGTACTTTGTCGTAATGCCCCGATTAAATCTCATAGTACTCATCATGATATATGTATGTGCATTGTTATGCCTTCTTTATTTGTCAATTGCCCAACCGTAATTTGTTCACCCAACATGCTATTTATCTTATGGGAGAGACACCACTAGTGAACCGTGGACCCCGGTCCATTCTTTACATCTGAAATACAATCTACTGCAATTGTTCTTTACTGTTCTTCGCAAACAAACATCATCATCCACACTATACATCTAATCCTTTGTTTACAACAAGCCGGTGAGATTGACAACCTCACTATTACGTTGGGGCAAAGTACTTTGATTGTGTTGTGCAGGTTCCACGTTGGCGCCGGAATCCCTGGTATTGCGCCGCACTACACCCCGTCACCAACAACCTTCACGTGTTCCTTGACTCCTACTGGTTCGATAACCTTGGTTTCATACTGAGGGAAAACTCGCTGTTGTACGCATCACCTGCATCTTTGTGGAGTGGTATATAGGGTTACTCCTCCCAACTTACCAACAACTTGTCTCCCAACACTACTCCACGGGATTTCCGACCACATAGATTGGGTTACCACTATGGAAAGCTCATGCCGTGGGTCTCAAACTCATCTCCCTCGATGCATTTTCTATCACATTACATGATAGATCCTTTATGAAGTGATATGCCAAGTTCATAGAATTTTGGATATAATCCAACATAGTAACTCCCGAGTTTCTCATTTTCCTCACAGATTTTAATCTCCTCTTCACATGCCTTGATGATTTCATATTAACCTTAGAACTATTTGCTTTGATGATCATAATTTGATTATCACAGTTCATTGAAATGGCGGGTATTGTTTATTCAACCTCAGTTAAGTTCATCAAGAGCTCATGAGGCTACTCTTCAAGAGAGGTTCTATCTAGTGTTGTGAGTTATTCTTACATTGTTGACCTCGTTAAGATGGTATGCTTGCAAACATCAATATGCCATCAACATATAGACAAATGACAACTCCCTCGCCCCCACCATAGCGATGATAAACACACTTATCAACTTTATTTACAATAAATCCTACAACGGTTAAAGTTGTTTCAGACTTCTTGTGACATTGCTTTGGGGCTTGTTTAAGGACATACAAAGACACCAGTAACTTACACACATTTACTTCTTGACCATCTATTACAAATCCACCAGGATGTTCCATATAATTTCCTCATTTAACTCTCCATTTAGGAAAGCAGTCTTAACGTCCATTTGATGAACAAGAAGTCCGTGTGAGGCAGCCAAGGAAAGTCGTACTCGAATAGTGATTAGTCTAGCTACATGTGAGTATGTATCCAAGATATATTTCCCTTACTTTTGGTATAACCTTGGCCAAAAGTTACGCCTTGCACTTCTTAATAGTACCATCAGGCTCAATTTCCATTAGTTAAGATGGAATCCATATCACTATGAACAACTTATGTCGAGGCGATTCCTCGGTAATGCCCACCATGAGGGGCTTAGGGTTGATAGAAGGCGACGACGGATATTCTGGGAGCGAGAGAAGGCACGACGTACCTAGGTTCACGTTCTCGCGGTGGAGGATCGCTACGCCCTGCTAGCAATCCACTATATAAATATATGTGTACAGGGGTCGCAATTGGCGGAGTTGTTGTATCTAGTCTAGATCTAATCCGCGGATTGCGATGTCTAGGTGTATCGCGTGTATGTTTTTTTGTTTCTGAATCTGATCTAAGGGGTTCCCTGCCTGGCTTTATATATCAACCAGACTAGGGTTTACAAGAGTCCTAGTAGAATAAAAATTAGAGTCTTATTTCTTATAGTCCAAGTCAATATTGTGTGTGGGTCCAGCTTGTCGAGTCCTTGTGGTGGTCCATCTTCATAATCTGCACCGGGTATAGCAATGTCGGGTACCCGAAGGGTAATGCCCACACCAGTAGCCCCCGAGTGTCTGGCCGAAGTGAAGCTTTGGGCAGGGACTAAAGTCGTCATCATTCGAAGAATGTTGAATCTTGTGCTTAATGTAGAGTCGAAGTTTTATTTTATCGGGTGCGCGACCAGCGCTCCCAATGGAAGTAGCCCCAGAGTCTATGGGTGGGTGTTTGCAACCGTGCATAGACTCAAGTTGTACTACTCGAAGATCTTGATGTTGATGTCGACGACTTTGAATTATTCCATCATCCGATACTTTTAAATCTATCGGGTCTTCAAAACGGTGCAAGCTTCGAGAGAAGCCGAAAAGCTGGATTGTTAGAACCTTCGGGTCTGTTCTTTTTTTTGTCGACGATGCTTCCATATTTTTATCGGGTGCGCAGCGAGCGCTCCCGATGAGAGTAGCCCCCGAGCCTGTACATGACTATGAAGTAGTCATGTATAGGGTGTAAAATGTTGAGTCGAATATCGTAGATTTCTTTGAGTTCCGAGAACTTTTGGATGCTTTTGATGATCTCGATGATTTTGATGATGTTACAGAGGAGTTGATAAGGGGGTGGCCCCGATCTTCTCAGTAAGCAACGGTGGAGATGATGATCAAGGGGTGACAACAGCGGAGGAACACGACGATGTAGTGGAAGATAACTTGTATGACGCAACAAGATCTCTCGATTGGTCCCTGTTGCCAATGCAACAGCTCTCAACCCTGCAAGATATTCGCAACTCCACACACTTGCGCACGTAGCCGCCGACCACGAAGCGGTAAGTTGCAACCGTCTAATTCCCAATGGAACAACAGATCACACAAGACTTTAACAGGATCTACACAATATCAAGCAATACGGTGTAGGGAATTCAATAGTTTTGCAGAGCAAACAACTAAGAACTATGTTTTATCTTAAACGTGGTCTCAAGCAGCTAGGGGGCGTACTGGGCACTTATATAGGCGTCCGGGACGACCTCTGGTCGAAAAACTACGAGAATAACCGACCCAGAATAGATCTGGTCGAGACAGACTCGGACACGGCCAGTCTGGGGGCCGGTCGACCGAGCCTGGGACCGGCCGGTCCGGTCTGGACCGGGCCAGGGACCGGATGGTGACCGGGTGGCGGGACGTGTGGCTCAGTACCTCGCCGGCTGCGGTCGGGCCGAACGCCCGGTTGGCGCCGGGCCGGATCCGGCGTGCCGCCCGGTTGAACCGGGCCAGGGACCGGGCGCGCCGGCATGGCGGCCGGTCAGACCGGGTGCTGGGCCGGCCTGGACTTCTTCTTCTCCTCTCGCGCATGCCTCCCGCTCCTCCCTCGCGCGTCCATGAGATATCTTCATGTCCAGCTCCTTGTCCAGCTCCACGTCCATCTTCACGTCCAGCCTGCTCCTCTCCTCCTCGTGTGATGCTTGTCTCCTCTTCATACCCGATGATACATAAGTAATAGGACTTAGGTAGTATAAAGTTCTGATCAATCAAAGTATCGTTTAGGAACAAGTTCACCTGTTGTTTAAGTAGCTTCGCACGAGCTCTTGTAATAGGTCCAATCCTGACTTTATTGGACTTGAGCTTCACAGCAGGTTCATCTTCAGTAGGTAATGACGGAGGTGATATTGAGGTAGGGATGTCCTCATCAGGAGTCGATGATTTTGATGATGTCACGGAGGAGTTGATGATTTTGATGATGTCATGGAGGAATATATGATTTTGATGACGTTATAGAGGAGTCGATAATTGGTCCGCGCCAACACCCGAACGTAGGGTGCACTGCAGGCCCGACGAACTCAAGGAGCCATGTATTTTTGTAAATCGTCGTCGGCAACACCCGAACATAGGGTGCACTACAGGCCCGATGGACTCAAGGAGCGGTGTATTTTTGTAAAGCAGCGGCGGCAACACCCGAACATAGGGTGCACTACAGGCCCGACGGACTCATTGCATCTTGCTGAGCCGTGTATTTGTTTGTATAGTGGTCATCAACAAGTTGTGAGTGATCATTTCACGTTTCAGGCCCGATGGACCCGTAGTAATCGCAACATATCTTGCTGAATCGTACACATTGATACGTCCAAAACGTATCTACTTTCCCGAACACTTTTGCTATTGTTTGGCCTCTAATTTGTGTATTTTGGATGCAACTAACACGGAC
>NC_061511.1:183338808-183354315 GCF_022539505.1 Lolium rigidum | reverse complement strand
GTTCATGGTGTTGGTACGGTAAATCTGAAGTTCACTTTGAGGAAGATTGTACATGTGAATGTTGAAGATATGCCCAAGAGGCAATAATAAAAGTGGTTATTATATATCTTTATGTTTATGATAAATGTTTATATACCATGCTATAATTGTATTAATCGAAACATTGATACATGTGTGATATGTAAACAACAAAGAGTCCCTAGTATGCCTCTTAACTAGCTTGTTGATTAATAGATGATTAGTTTCATAATCATGAACATTGGATGTTATTAATAACAAGGTTATATCATTATATGAATGATGTAATGGACACACCCAATTAAGCGTAGCATAAGATCACGTCATTAAGTTATTTGCTATAAGCTTTCAATACATAGTTACCTAATCCTTTCGACCATGAGATCATGTAAATCACTTATACTGGAAAGGTACTTTGATTACGTCAAACACCAATGCGTAAATGGGTGGTTATAAAGGTGGGATTAGGTATCCGGAAAGTATGAGTTGAGGCATATGGATCAACAATGGGATTTGTCCATCCCGATGACGGATAGATATACTCTGGGCCCTCTCGGTGGAATGTCGTCTAATGTCTTGCAAGCATATGAATAAGTTCATAAGAGACCACATACCACGGTACGAGTAAAGAGTACTTGTCAGGAGACGAGGTTGAACAAGGTATAGAGTGATACCGATGATCAAACCTCGGACAAGTAAAATATCGCGTGACAAAGGGAATTGGTTTCGTATGTGAATGGTTCATTCGATCACTAAAAGTCATCGTTGAATATGTGGGAGCCATTATGGATCTCCAGATCCCGCTATTGGTTATTGGTCGGAGTGAGTACTCAACCATGTCCGCATAGTTCGCGAACCGTAGGGTGACACACTTAAAGTTGGATGTTGAAATGGTAGAACTTGAATATGGAATGGAGTTCGAATATTTGTTCGGAGTCCCGGATGAGATCCCGGACATCACGAGGAGTTCCGGAATGGTCCGGAGAATAAGATTCATATATAGGAAGTCATTTTATAAGATTTAAAATTATCCGGAAGGTTCTATGGAAGGTTCTAGAAGGTTCTAGAAAAGTCCGGAAGAAACCACTAAGGAAGGCGGAGTCCCGGAGGGACTCCACCTCCCATGGCCGGCCAACCCTAAGGGGGAGGAGTCCCAAGTGGACTCCCCAAAGGGGGCCGGCCACCCCCCCACATGGAAGGGGGGAATCCCACCCCAAGTGGGATTCCCACCTTGGGTAGGTTTCCCTATCACATGGAAGGTTTTTGGTTCGGGTCTTATATAATGAGGGGCCAAGGGGAGGGGGCCGGCCACCCTAAGACCACAAGCTGGCCGCACCCCCTAGTGGCCGGCGCCCCCTCTCCCAAACCCTAGCGGCCCTCTCTCCTCCACCACATCCCGCACGCTTAGCGAAGCTCCACCGGGATTCTCCACCGCCACCGACACCACGCCGTCGTGCTGTCGGATTCAAGAGGAGCTACTACTTCCGCTGCCCGCCGGAACGGGGAGGTGGACGTCGTCTTCATCAACAACCGAACGTGTGACCGAGTACGGAGGTGCTGCCCGTTCGTGGCGCCGTGATCAAGATCTTCTACGCGCTTTTGCAAGCGGCAAGTGAACGTCTACCGCAGCAACAAGAGCCTCATCTTGTAGGCTTTGGAATCTCTTCAAGGGTGAGACTTGATAATCCCCTCGTTGCTACCGTCTTCTAGATTGCATCTTGGCTTGGATTGCATGTTCGCGGTAGGAAATTTTTTGTTTTCTATGCAACGAATCCCTACAGTGGTATCAGAGCCGTATCTATGCATAGATGGTTGCACGAGTAGAACACAATGGTTTTGTGGGCGTTGATGCTCTTGTTATCTTTAGTTTGAGTACTTTGCATCTTTGTGGCATGGTGGGATGAAGCGGCTCGGGCTAACTTTACATGACCGCGTTCATGAGATTTGCTCCACGCTCGACATGCAACTTGTATTGCATAAGTGGCTTTGCGGGTGTCTGTCTCTCCTACTATAGTGAAGATTCAATTTACTCTTCTATTGACAACACTAGTATCACCGTTGTGGTTCATGTTCGTAGGTAGATTAGATCTTACTCGAAAACCCTAAACCACGTAAAATATGCAAACCAAATTAGAGACGTCTAACTTTTTTTTGCAGGGTTTGGTGATGTGATATGGCCATAATGTGATGATGAATATGTATGAGATGATCATTATTGTATTGTGGCAACCGGCGGGAGCCTTATGGTTGTCTTTAAATTTCATGTTGAGTAGTATTTCAAAGAAGTTGTAATAGTTGCTACATGGGAGAACAATCATGAAGACGGCGCCATTGACCTTGACGCTACGCCGACGATGATGGAGATCATGCCCGTTGATGATGGAGATCATGTCCGTGCTTTGGAGATGAAGATCAAAGGCGCAAAGACAAAGGGGCCATATCATATCACATATGAACTGCATGAGATGTTAATCCTTTTATGCATCTTATTTTGGTTAGATCGCGACGGTAGCATTATAAGATGATCCCTCTCACTAAAATATCAAGATAATAAAGTGTTCATCCTTAGTAGCACCGTTGCCAAGACTTGTCGTTTCGAAGCATCTCGTGATGATTGGGTGTGATAGAATCAACAAGTGCATACAACGGGTGCAAGTCAGTTTTGCACATGCGGATACTAAGGTGGCCTTGACGAGCCTAGCATGTACAGGCATGGTCTCGGAACACGTGATACCGAAAGGTAGAGCATGAATCATATGATTGATATGATGAACACTTTGAGTGTTCGCCATTGAAATTACACCTTGTCTCGTGATGATCGGACTTGGGTGTAGTGGATTTGGTTCGTGTGATCACTAAGACAATGCGAGGGATATTGTTTTGAGTGGGAGTTCACCTAGTTTTTTTTAATTATGTTGAATTAAAATTTGAACTCAATTTGTCATAAACTTAGTCTAAACTATTGCAAATATATATTGTAGATATGGCGTCCTCAATCAATTTTAACCAGATCCTAGAGAAAGAAAAGCTTAAGAACAATGGTAGAAACTTCACCGACTGGTTCCGTCATGTGAGGATCTTCCTCAATGGTGGAAACCTGCAATATGTGCTTGATGCACCGCTAGGTGACCCTCCTGCAGAAACTGAAACCGATGAAGTAAAGAATGTTTATGCGACTCGGAAAACTCGGTACTCTCAAGTTCAGTGTGCCATCCTGTGCAGTCTGGAAGCCGATCTTCAAAAACGTTTTGAGCACCACGATCCTCATGAGTTGGTCAATGAGTTGAAAACTATATTTGAAACTCATGCGGCCGTGAAATGCTATGAAGCATCGAAACACTTCTTCAATTGCATGATGGAAGAAGGCAGCTCCGTTAGTGAGCACATGCTCACCATGACTGGGCATGCGAAGAAACTCAGTGACTTGGGAATAGTGATTCCTAACGGATCGGGGATTAATCATGTCCTTCAATCACCGCCACCTAGTTACAAGAACTTTGTGATGAACTACAATATGCGGAACATGAACAAAGAGTTACCTGAACTCTTCGCCATGCTGAAATCTGCTGAGATTGAGATCAAGAAAGAGCACCAAGTGTTGATGGTCAACAAGACCACCAGTTTCAAGAAACAGGGCAAGTCTAAGGGAAAATTCAAGAAGGGTGGCAAGAAAGCTGCTACGCCTCCTGTGAAACCTAAGACTGGCCCTAAGCCTGATGCTGAGTGTTATTACTGCAAGGAGAAGGGACACTGGAAGCGTAATTGCTCCAAGTATTTGGCGGATCTGAAGAGCGGCCTTGTCAAGAAGAAGAAAGAAGGTATATCCGATATACATGTTATAGATGTTTATCTTACCGGTTCTCGTACTAGTACCTGGGTATTTGATACTGGTTCGGTTGCTCATATTTGTAACTCGAAACAGGAACTAAAGAATAAACGAAGACTACTAAAGGATGAAGTGACGATGCGCGTTGGAAATGGATCCAAAGTCGATGTGATCGCTATCGGCACACTTCCTCTACATCTACCTTCGGGATTAGTTTTAAGCCTCAATAATTGTTATTTTGTACCCGCGTTGAGCATGAACATTATATCCGGATCTTGTTTAATGCAAGACGGTTATTCATTTAAGTCCGAGAATAATGGTTGTTCTATTTTTATGAATAATATCTTTTATGGTCGAGCACCAGAAAAGAATGGCTTATTTCTGTTAGATCTCGATAGTAGTGATACACATATACATAACATTGATGCTAAGCGAATTAAATTGAATGATAATTCTACTTATATGTGGTAATCGTCGTCTTGGTCATATTGGAGTGAAACGCATGAAGAAAATCCATACCGATGGATTACTTGAATCACTTGACTTTGAGTCACTTGATAGATGCGAAGCATGTCTAATTGGAAAAATGACTAAGACTCCATTCTCTGGTATTATGGAGCGAGCTACTGACTTATTGGAAATCATACATACCGATGTGTGCGGACCAATGAGTGTAGCATCGCGCGGTGGTTATCGTTATGTTCTAACCTTCACAGATGATCTGAGTAGATATGGGTATATCTATTTCATGAAACATAAATCCGAAACTTTCGAGAAGTTTAAGGAATTCCAAAGTGAAGTAGAAAATCAATGTAACAAGAAGATTAAATTTCTACGATCTGATCGTGGAGGTGAATATCTGAGTTATGAGTTTGGCATGCATTTAAAGAAATGCGGAATATTTTCACAATTGACACCGCCGGGAACACCTCAACGAAACGGTGTGTCTGAACGTCGTAATCGAACTCTCTTAGATATGGTTCGTTCTATGATGTCTCTTACTGATTTACCTTTATCATTTTGGAGTTATGCATTAGAGACAGCTGCATTCACTTTAAATAGAGCACCATCAAAATCCGTTGAAACGACACCGTATGAATTATGGTTTAATAAGAAACCTAAGTCGTCGTTCCTTAAAGTTTGGGGTTGCGAAGCCTATGTAAAGAAGTTACAACCGGACAAGCTAGAACCCAAAGCGGAGAAATGCGTCTTCATAGGATACCCTAAAGAAACTATAGGGTACACTTTCTATCACAGATCCGAAGGCAAAATCTTTGTTGCTAAGAACAGAACCTTTTTTGAGAAAGAATTTCTCACTAAAGAAGTGACTGGAAGAAAAGTAGAACTCGATGAGATTGATGAATCTTCACTTGTTGATCAGAGTAGCGCAGACGCGGAAGTTGTTCCTGTGCCGCCTACACCGGCAACGAGAGGAAGCTAATGATAATGATCATGAAACTCCAAATGAGATAACTACTGAACCTCGCAGATCGACAAGGGAACGTGCCACTCCTGATTGGTATGATCCTTGTCTAAATGTCATGATTGTGGAAAACAATGATGAAGACCCTGCGACGTATGAAGAAGCGATGATGTGACGCCCCAAAACCGGTACCATGAGGATCCCAGCGAATCCGCCGAAATCCGCACGATATCAATTTTAGGAGACGCACCACCAAGCGCCTCGTACACGCCGAAGCATGCACGCGATGCGGGTGGAATCAATCACGAGTAGTAATCATTACAACAGGATTACAATAGAGCCCACAAGATATAGATATATTACAACAATAAACTCCAACGAGTCAAGATGCAAATATACATACAAAGATCCAAATCATACAGAAGATCAAATACATCCGAGTACGGACAAGATACAAATTGGACTAAGAGTCCTGAAGATAAACGATGGCGTCCATAACCCTGCCCAGGCCAAGCCGGAAGGGTAACCTTGCTAGCGTCGTCTTCATCGAACATATCGTCATACCTGCCCGGTTATGTCCCGTAGAAGCAGCAATAAGTACGGGTTCGTACTTAACAAGACTTCAAGACGTATAAGCATTCGTCAACCAGTCGTCCTTTGTACTTGAGGCACGCAGGGGACTTAGAGGACGCAAGAGGAACGTCATAGGCAATATGGTGGGGTTAAGCGGCAGCGCGCAAGCACTAAAAACCTATAGAGACACTCTACAACATTCGTCTAAACAGAGAAGGGAAGAGAGCGCATAAACTAACAGTTCTATACTCTGCAAACATAACACAGCCGATGTGTTCCCCCCTCGCAAGGAAGTACTTGCAAAGGCACTCACACGGTTGTCAAGTTTTAACCATTTATTATTAAAGTTGTGCTAACTTACTATGCAAGTTATTATTAATGAACAACAGATGTAAGTTGTCTATGGTCGAGTCATACAGCTCCAAGTCGTCCATAACCGCGGACACGGCTTATCGATAAGATGTACACCCTGCAGGGGTTGCCCAAATGTACCTACACGCACGATCAACCCACTTGCGACAGGTGGATATAACGACTCGCACTCTCCTTCACGACAACAATGTCCAGGAAGCCACCTAACCAAGTTGAACCCGTATCTAAGTCCGGCCGTATCTCCGAAGCGGACTTAGCTATGTGTGTCAACGTGCTAGGTGGTTTAAACACACACTGGGGCGATAAACCACTTCGCAGAGGCTCCACGACCTATACGTGCACACCAGAAACAAGGGATACAAGGCACCCAGGGGCTTCCCAAAGATAAAGAAGTAACAAGCTGGCATGCACGCAAACAACAAATGGTAAAACATTGCAAACTAGTTGTGGCCACTGGACAAAGCTGTAGATTCCGGCAGTGGTCGAGGGGAGACCCAGAAACATACCCACGTGTGGTTAGAGCGCTCAGTCTCGGAACAGATAACAGGAACTCGGGTCCTAAGCTTTAAAGAAACACAAGTGAGCCACCATAAAACGAGCAACTGACCCACCGATGTGTCCGCTAACAATTATTAACAAGTAACCATGATATCCTCAACAGATATAACCATAAACCATGTGTCATGAATCCCCAACAGATAACCCGATAAGATGGCGATAACGGTAACGAGATAAAACAGCACTAGCATGCACTACGACTCGCAAGACAGACCCGATAACCAAACAACAGCTGTAGGAGGTTGGTGGTTGGTGGTGGCAATATGGGCTGCTTGAGGTAACGAGTGGAAGGGACACGTGACAAGAACGCAACTTAAGGATAGCATGAGGGAGAAGGCAAAATAAAATAGGTGAGCGACTTCTGCAGGGGCAGGAGTATAAGGGAAATGCTTGCGTGTTGAAGCTTGCCGAGGGACATCCGGAGAACTTGCCGTATCTCACACACCACTTCGCGATCCTATCCGGGAAGAAGCAAATGCTGGAACAAGCAACGGATGCAAATCTTACTACTACGGGTAAAGAACCAGCATGCTCAAGATGATATGCATGACATGGCAAGGATGATGCGGTGCAACTTATCCATATTACGGAGTCGGAACCCTGGACAATCAAATTAGGTTTGGAGTTGCATTACTACCGACAAATTTAAGGGTGGATTAGCATAGCAAACATGGCAGGGGTGAGCTACATCAAAGTTAAATGGAACCGGGACAACGTTTATATAGTATCCCACATATTCCATATGTTACATATTAGGTGATAATGCAAACTACCACGAAATTATATGATGCATGATGCAACAACAAGCATGGATGGCATATTCATGTTCCTCATGTTTTTCTGATCAATTTTCATATATAACACTTTTCATTTTGAATTACCAATTAAAAGTTATTAGCAGATTAGTTTTTATTAGTTAAAATAGAAAACGGGGTTTATTTAAAGTAGAAAAAGGACCTGAACGAAAGTTCAGACAGGAATATGGACTGCGGGTTGGTTTTAAAAACATGCAGGGGGTTATCGTGCAAAGCACAGGCGCCAGGGACTGCGGGTTGGGGCTGAAAACTGGCAGGGGGTTTTATGTAAGATTTCAGATCTGGGACTGGTGGGGGATTTCTCACCGAGGGTTACCTAGCCAGAAGGGGCTGACAGGCGGGGCCCAGGTGCCACGCTGGCGCCCGCGTGGCAAACCTTGCACGACATGCACTCCAGGTGCTCGATGCTGGGCGCGTTTCAGGAGGGGGCGGTCACCGCGGTCGGCGCGGATGCGGGCGGGCGACTGGGGGCGTCCCAGGGCGCGAGGAAGGGGGCGCCGGGTTCGCCTCGCCGGCGCGGGTCAGGGAAAGGCGGCGCCGGTAGCGGGGGACCACCGGAAGATGACCGGCGGCGGGTTGCTGCGGAGGAGACGGCCGGCAGCAAGGTGAGAAGACGATAGAGAGGGAATTAGGAGGCGGGACAAGGTCGAGGAGATAGCTCTGCTCACCGTGAAGCCCAAGGAGTAGACAGCGGGGACGGAGATTGTCGGTACCGGCCGGAATTGACGATTTGGCCGCCGGTGCTGAGGGGGGGGAACGAGGTTGTGGACATCGATACGAGGCGTCCCTGGTCGATTCCTTCCATCGGTTTGAAGAGGAGAGCGAGGCGGAGCCGCTGGTGGTGTTGGCTTGGCGCGCGGGCATACGGAGACGGACGGGCGACGACGAGGAGCTCACGGGCATGCTTACAGAGAAGAGGAAAAGAGGAGAGGGGGAAACAGAGGTGGCGGCGGCTTGAGGAGGGAAGAAGGCTAGGGTTCGGCGGAGGTCACGAGGCGCTTAAAAGGGAGAGGAGAGGGAGCAGGTGAGGTGGGGCAAGGAGCGGTGGTGGAGGACCAGAACACTCATGCTCCTCTCGTGAGGGGAGAAGACGACAAGCGAAAAAGAAGGTGACGAACGGGTACGGCTTGGTTTGGGCTGGGCCGAAAAGAGAGAGGTGAGGTGGGCCGCGCCGGTGGAGGAAGAGAGGCCCGGGGAGAAAAGAGAAGAGGGGTTTTGTTTTATTTTAATTTGCATCTCCTTTTTCTTATTTGAAAACTGGTTTGAACACAAGATTCTAATTCAATTTGAATTCAAACTGGGAGGAGAAGGAGGAGAATAAAATAATTAAAATAATAACTTTATTTGTTTTATAACTTTGGTTTTTAGGGTTTTGAATAAGAAAGGAGAGAGGGGTTATAAACCATATGAGAGGAAAAATAAAGTAGTTAGGGTTTATAAAATAAGTTTATGTTGTTAAAACATGGATGAGATGATGCATGATGTCATGATGATGCATAAAAGAAAAAACAACAAACAAAATCTATTAGGGGTATCTCCGGGGCCGTTACAGATGATGAGCCCAGATTCCAACAAATGGCAAGAAGCCATGAAATCCAAAATGGGATCCATGTATGATAACAAAGTATGGACTTTGGTAGACTTACCTGATAGCCGCAAGGCTGTCGAAAATAAATGGATCTTCAAGAGAAAAACAGATGCTGATGGTAATATTACTGTCTATAAAGCTCGACTTGTCACAAAGGGTTTCCGACAAATTCAAGGTGTTGACTACGATGAGACTTTCTCACCTGTAGCGAAGCTAAAATCTGTGAGGATTTTGTTAGCAATAGCTGCATTTTTCGATTATGAGATTTGGCAGATGGATGTCAAAACGGCGTTCCTTAATGGAGACATTGAGAAAGAGTTGTATATGGTACAACCCAAAGGTTTTGTCGATCCTAAAAATGCGACAAAGTATGCAAACTTCGAGCGTTCAATCTATGGACTGAAGCAAGCATCGAGAAGTTGGAGCCGACGCTTTGATAAGGTGATCAAAGACTTCGGGTTTATACGAGTGTCATGGAGAGGCCTGTATTTACAAGAAAGTGAGTGGGAGCTCCGTAGCATTCACGATATTATATGTAGATGACATATTATTGATTGGGAATAATATAGAATTATTAAGCAGTGTAAAAGGTTATTTGAATAATAGTTTTTCAATGAAAGACCTTGGTGAAGCATCGTATATATTAGGCATCAAGATTTATATAGATAGATCAAGACGCCTAATAGGGCTATCACAGAGTACATACCTGGACAAGATTTTAAAGAAGTTTAGAATGGACGAAAGTAAGAAAGGATTCTTACCTATGTTACCAGGCAAGGTCTTGAGTAAGACTCAAGGCCCGGCTACGGCAGAAGAAATAGAAAGGATGAGTCAGATCCCCTATGCTTCGGCAGTAGGCTCTATCATGTATGCCATGCTATGTACAAGACCGGATATAGCACATGCTTGTTAGTTTGACTAGCGAGATATCAAAGTGATCCAGGAATGGAACAACTGGACAGCGGTCAAGAATATCCTGAAGTACTTGAAAAGAACTAAGGATATGTTTCTTTGTTATGGAGGTGACCAAGAGCTCGTTGTAACAAGTTACACCGATGCAAGTTGGAACAACGATCCCGATGACTCTAAGTCACAATGCAGGTACGTGTTTATATTGAATGGTGCTGCGAGTAAGCTGGGCAAGCTCGAAGCGGTGCACGGTGGCGAAGTCTTCAACAGAATCGGAGTACATAGCGGCTTCAGAGGCTTCATCAGAAGCGGTATGGATGAAGAGGTTCATTATAGAGCTCGGTGTGGTTCCTAGTGCATTGGACCCACTAGTCATCTACTGTGACAACATGGGTGCCATCGCCAATGCACAAGAACCAAGGTCACACAAGAGGCTGAAGCATATCAAGCTACGTTATCATTCGATTCGCGAGTACATCGAAGATGGAGAAGTAAAGATTTGCAAAGTACACACTGATCTGAATGTAGCAGATCCGTTGACTAAAGCTCTCCCTAGGGCAAAGCATGACCAACACCGAGAATGCCATGGGTGTTAGGTACCTTACAATGTAATCTAGATTATTGACTCTAGTGCAAGTGGGAGGCTTGTTGGAGATATGCCCAAGAGGCAATAATAAAAGTGGTTATTATATATCTTTATGTTTATGATAAATGTTTATATACCATGCTATAATTGTATTAATCGAAACATTGATACATGTGTGATATGTAAACAACAAAGAGTCCCTAGTATGCCTCTTAACTAGCTTGTTGATTAATAGATGATTAGTTTCATAATCATGAACATTGGATGTTATTAATAACAAGGTTATATCATTATATGAATGATGTAATGGACACACCCAATTAAGCGTAGCATAAGATCACGTCATTAAGTTATTTGCTATAAGCTTTCAATACATAGTTACCTAATCCTTTCGACCATGAGATCATGTAAATCACTTATACCGGAAAGGTACTTTGATTACATCAAACGCCACTGCGTAAATGGGTGGTTATAAAGGTGGGATTAGGTATCCGGAAAGTATGAGTTGAGGCATATGGATCAACGGTGGGATTTGTCCATCCCGATGACGGATAGATATACTCTGGACCCTCTCGGTGGAATGTCGTCTAATGTCTTGCAAGCATATGAATAAGTTCATAAGAGACCACATACCACGGTACGAGTAAAGAGTACTTGTCAGGAGACGAGGTTGAACAAGGTATAGAGTGATACCGATGATCAAACCTCGGACAAGTAAAATATCGCGTGACAAAGGGAATTGGTATCGTATGTGAATGGTTCATTCGATCACTAAAAGTCATCGTTGAATATGTGGGAGCCATTATGGATCTCCAGATCCCGCCTGATGGCGTGTATTTCACACGTTCGTTGGGCAACCCCAAGAGGAAGGTATGATGCGCACAGCAGCAAGTTTTCCCTCGAAAGAAACCAAGGTTTATCGAACCGGGAGGAGCCAAGAAGCACGTTGAAGGTTGATGGCGGCGGGATGTAGTGCGGCGCAACACCGGAGATTCCGGCGCCAACGTGGAACCTGCACAACACAACCAAAGTACTTTGCCCCAACGAAACGAGTGAGGTTGTCAATCTCACCGGCTTGCTGTAACAAAGGATTAACCGTATTGTGTGGAAGATGATTGTTTGCAGAGAAAATAGTAAAAACAAGTATTGCGACGGATTTGTATTTCAGTATTAAAAGAATGGACCGGGGTCCACAGTTCACTAGAGGTGTCTCTCCCATAAGATAAAAGCATGTTGGGTGAACAAATTACGGTCGGGCAATTGACAAATAGAGAGGGCATAACAATGCACATACATGACATGATAAGTATAGTGAGATTTAATTGGGCATTACGACAAAGTACATAGACCGCCATCCAAGCTGCATCTATGCCTAAAAAGTCCACCTTCGGGTTATCATCCGAACCCCTCCGGTATTAAGTTGCTAAACAACGGACAATTGCATTAAGTATGGTGCGTAATGTAATCAACAACTACATCCTCGGACATAGCGCCAATGTTTTATCCCTAGTGGCAACAGCACAACACAACCTTAGAACTTTCATCGCATTGTCCCGGTGTCAATGCGGGCATGAACCCACTATCGAGCATAAATACTCCCTCTTGGAGTTAAGAGTAAAAACTTGGCCGAGCCTCTACTAGTAACGGAGAGCATGCAAGATCATAAACAACACATATGTAATAACTTGATAATTAACATGACATGGTATTCTCTATCCATCGGATCCCGACAAACACAACATATAGAATTACGGATAGATGATCTTGATCATGTTAGGCAGCTCACAAGATCCAACAATGAAGCACAATGAGGAGAAGACAACCATCTAGCTACTCGCTATGGACCCATAGTCCGGGGGTGAACTACTCACTCATCACTCCGGAGGCGACCATGGCGGTGTAGAGTCCTCCGGGAGATGAATCCCCTCTCCGGCGGGGTGCCGGAGGAGATCTCCAGAATCCCCGAGATGGGATCGGCGGCGGCGGCGTCTCGGTAAGGTTTTCCGTATCGTGGTTTTTCGCCTCGGGGGTTTCGCGACGGAGGCTTTAAGTAGGCGGAAGGGCAGCAGTCGGGGGCCGACGAGGGGCCCACACCATAGGGCGGCGCGGCCCCGCCTGGGCCGCGCCGCCCTGTGGTGTCGGCCACCTCGTGGCCCCACTTCGTATGTTCTTCGGTCTTACGGAAGCTCCGTGGAAAAATAGGCCCACGGGTCTTCGTTTCGTCCAATTCCGAGAATATTTCGTTACTAGGATTTCGAAACCAAAAACAGCGAAAACGAGAAGCGGCACTTCGGCATCTTGTTAATAGGTTAGTTCCGGAAAATGCACGAATATGACATAAAGTGTGCATAAAACATGTAGGTATCATCAATAATATGGCATAGAACATAAGAAATTATCGATACGTCGGAGACGTATCAAGCATCCCCAAGCTTAGTTCTGCTCGTCCCGAGCGAGGTAAAACGATAACAAAGATAATTTACGAAGTGATATGCCATCATAACCTTGATCATACTATTTGTAAACATATGTAGTGGATGCAGCGATCAAAACAATGGTAATGACATGAGTAAACAAGTGAATCATAAAGCAAAGACTTTTCATGAATAGTACTTCAAGACAAGTATTAATAAGTCTTGCATAAGAGTTAACTCATAAAGCAATAAATCAAAGTAAAGGTATTGAAGCAACACAAAGGAAGATTAAGTTTCAGCGGTTGCTTTCAACTTGTAACATGTATATCTCATGGATAATTGTCAACATAGAGTAATATAACAAGTACAATATGCAAGTATGTAGGAATCAATGCACAGTTCACACAAGTGTTTGCTTCTTGAGGTGGAGAGAAATAGGTGAAGCTGACTCAACATAAAAGTAAAGAGAATGGTCCTTCAAAGAGGAAAGCATCGATTGCTATATTTGTGCTAGAGCTTTTATTTTGAAAACATGAAACAATTTTGTCAACGGTAGTAATAAAGCATATGAGTTATGTACATTATATCTTACAAGTTGCAAGCCTCATGCATAGTATACTAATAGTGCCCGCACCTTGTCCTAATTAACTTGGACTACCGGATCTTTGCAATGCACATGTTTTAACCAAGTGTCACAATGGGGTACCTCCATGCCGCCTGTACAAAGGTCTAAGGAGAAAGCTCGCATTTTGGATTTCTCGCTTTTGATTATTCTCAACTTAGACATCCATACCGGGACAACATGGACAACAGATAATGGACTCCTCTTTAATGCATAAGCATGTGGCAACAATTATTATTCTCATATGAGATTGAGGATATATGTCCAAAGCTGAAACTTCCACCATGAATCATGGCTTTAGTTAGCGGCCCAATGTTCTTCTCTAACAACATGCATGCTCCAACCATGAAGGTGGTAGATCTCTCTTGCTTCGAGACAAGACGGACATGCATAGCAACTCACATGATATCCAACAAAGAATAGTTGATGGCGTCCCCGAAGCATGGTTATCGCACAACAAGCAACTTAATAAGAGATAAAGTGCATAAGTACATATTCAATACCACAATAGTTTTTAAGCTATTTGTCCCATGAGCTATATATTGCAAAGGTGAATGATGGAATTTTAAAGGTAGCACTCAAGCAATTTACTTTGGAATGGCGGATAAATACCATGTAGTAGGTAGGTATGGTGGACACAAATGGCATAGTGGTTGGCTCAAGTATTTTGGATGCATGAGAAGTATTCCCTCTCGATACAAGGTTTAGGCTAGCAAGGTTATTTGAAACAAACACAAGGATGAACGGTACAGACAAAACTCACATAAAAGACATATGGTAAACATTATAAGACTCCATACCGTCTTCCTTGTTGTTCAAAACTCAATACTAGATGTTATCTAGACTCTAGAGAAACCAAATATGCAAACCAAATTAGCAAGCTCTAAGTATTTCTTCATTAATGGGTGCAAAGTATATGATGCAAGAGCTTAAACATGAGCACAACAATTGCCAAGTATCAAATTATCCAAGACATTTTAGAGTTACTACATGTAGCATTTTCCAATTCCAACCATATAACAATTTAACGAAGAAGAAACTTCGCCATGAATACTATGAGTAGAGCCTAAGGACATATTTGTCCATATGCTACAGCGGAGCGTGTCTCTCTCCCATAAAGTGAATGCTAGGATCCATTTTATTCAAACAAAACAAAAAACAAAAACAAACCGACGCTCCAAGCAAAGTGCATAAGATGTGACGGAATAAAAATATAGTTTCGGGGAGGAACTCGATAATGTTGTCGATGAAGAAGGGGATGCCTTGGGCATCCCCAAGCTTAGACGCTTGAGTCTTCTTAAAATATGCAGGGGTGAACCACCGGGGCATCCCCAAGCTTAGAGCTTTCACTCTCCTTGATCATATTGCATCATACTCCTCTCTTGATCCTTGAAAACTTCCTCCACACCAAACTCGAAACAACTCATTAGAGGGTTAGTGCATAATAAAAATTCACATGTTCAGAGGTGACACAATCATTCTTAACACTTCGGACATTGCATAAAGCTACTTGGACATTAATGGATCAAAGAAATTCATCCAACATAGCAAAAGAGGCAATGCGAAATAAAAGGCAGAATCTGTCAAAACAGAACAGTCCGTAAAGATGGATTTTATTAGGCCACCAGACTTGCTCAAACGAAAATGCTCAAATTGAATGAAAGTTGCGTACATATCTGAGGATCATGCTCGTAAATTGGCTTAATTTTCTGAGCTACCTACGGGGAGATAGACCCAGATTCGTGACGCAAAGAAATGCTGGAACTGCGCGGTAATCCAAATCTAGTACTTACTTTTCTATCA